>NW_028296763.1:40000-57500 GCF_055471065.1 Atractosteus spatula | reverse complement strand
GGTCTCTGTCTGTTTCTCTCTCTCTCTCTCGGTCTCTGCCTGTCTCTCTCTCTCTCGGTCTCTGTCTGTCTGTCTCTCTGACTGTCGGTCTCTCTATCTCGGTCTCTGTCTGTTTCTCTCTCTCTCTCTCGGTCTCTGCCTGTCTCTCTCTCTCGGTCTCTGTCTGTGTGTCTGTCTCTCGGTCTCTGTCTGTCTGTCTCTCTGTCTGTCTCTCTCTCTCGGTCTCTGTCTGTCTCTCTGTCTGTCTCTCTCTCTCGGTCTCTGTCTGTCTGTCTCTCTCTCTCGGTCTCTCTATCTCTCTCTCGGTCTCTGTCTCTCTCTCTCTCTCTCTCTCGGTCTCTCTCTCTCTCTCTCTCTCTCTCTCGGTCTCTCTCTGTCTGTCTCTCTCTCTCGGTCTCTGTCTGTTGGTCTGTCTCTCTTGGTCTCTGTCTGTCTGTCTCTCTGACTGTCGGTCTCTCTATCTCGGTCTCTGTCTGTTTCTCTCTCTCTCTCTCGGTCTCTATCTGTCTGTCTCTCTCTCTCGGTCTCTGTCTGTCTCTCTCTCTGTCTCTCTCTCGGTCTCTGTCTATCTGTCTCTCTGTCTGTCTTTCTCTCTCAGTCTCTGTCTGTCTGTCTCTCTCTCTCTCTCTCGGTCTCTGTCTGTCTGTCTCTCTGACTGTCGGTCTCTCTCTCTCGGTCTCTGTCTGTTTCTCTCTCTCTCTCTCTCGGTCTCTGCCTGTCTCTCTCTCTCGGTCTCTGTCTGTCGGTCTCTCTCTCTTGGTCTCTGTCTGTCTGTCTCTCTCTCGGTCTCTCTCTCTCTCTCGGTCTCTCTCTCTCTCTCAGTGTTTGTCTGTCTCTCTCTCTCTCTCTCTCGGTCTCTCTCTGTCTCTCTCTCTCGGTCTCTGTCTGTCTGTCACTCTCTCTCTCGGTCTCTGTCGGTCTCTCTCTCTCGGTCTCTGTCTGTCTGTCTCTCTGTCTGTCTCTCTCTCTCGGTCTCTGTCTGTCTGTCTCTCTCTCTCGGTCTCTGCCTGTCTCTCTCTCTCGGTCTCTGTCTGTCTGTCTCTCTGACTGTCGGTCTCTCTATCTCGGTCTCTGTCTGTTTCTCTCTCTCTCTCTCGGTCTCTGCCTGTCTCTGTCTCTCGGTCTCTGTCTGTCTTTCTCTCTGTCTGTCTCTCTCTCTCGGTCTCTGTCTGTCTCTCTGTCTGTCTCTCTCTCTCGGTCTCTGTCTGTCTGTCTCTCTCTCTCGGTCTCTCTATCTCTCTCTCGGTCTCTGTCTCTCTCTCTCTCTCTCTCTCGGTCTCTCTCTCTCTGACTCTCTCTCTCGGTCTCTCTCTGTCTGTCTCTCTCTCTCGGTCTCTGTCTGTTGGTCTGTCTCTCTTGGTCTCTGTCTGTCTGTCTCTCTGACTGTCGGTCTCTCTATCTCGGTCTCTGTCTGTTTCTCTCTCTCTCTCTCGGTCTCTATCTGTCTGTCTCTCTCTCTCGGTCTCTGTCTGTCTCTCTCTCTGTCTCTCTCTCTGTCTCTCTCTCTCGGTCTCTGTCTGTCTGTCTCTCTCTCTCGGTCTCTCTATCTCTGTCTCTCTCTCTCTCTCTCTCTCGGTCTCTCTCTCTCTGACTCTCTCTCTCGGTCTCTCTCTGTCTGTCTCTCTCTCTCGGTCTCTGTCTGTCTGTCTCTCTCTCTCTCTCGGTCTCTGTCTGTCTGTCTCTCTGACTGTCGGTCTCTCTCTCTCGGTCTCTGTCTGTTTCTCTCTCTCTCTCGGTCTCTGCCTGTCTCTCTCTCTCGGTCTCTGTCTGTCGGTCTCTCTCTCTTGGTCTCTGTCTGTCTGTCTCTCTCTCGGTCTCTCTCTCTCTCTCGGTCTCTCTCTCTCTCAGTGTTTGTCTGTCTCTCTCTCTCTCTCTCTCGGTCTCTCTCTGTCTCTCTCTCTCGGTCTCTGTCTGTCTGTCACTCTCTCTCTCGGTCTCTGTCTGTCTCTCTATCTCTGTCTCTGTCTCTCTCTCTCTCGGTCTCTGTCTGTCTCTCGGTCTCTCTCTCCTTCTCTCTCTCGGTCTCTGTCTGTCTGTCTCTCTCTCTCTCTCTCTCTTTCGGTCTCTTTCTATCTGTCTCTCTCGGTCTCTGTCTGTCTGTCTCTCTCGGTTTCTGTCTCTCTGTCCTTCTCTCTCTCGGTCTCTGTCTGTTTCTCTCTCTCTCTCTCTCTCGGTCTCTGCCTGTCTCTCTCTCTCGGTCTCTGTCTGTCTGTCTCTCTCTCGGTCTCTCTCTCTCTCTCGGTCTCTCTCTCTCTCTCTCAGTGTCTGTCTGTCTCTCTCTCTCTCTCTCAGTCTCTCTCTCCTTCTCTCTCTCGGTCTCTGTCTGTCTGTCTCTCTCGGTCTCTGCCTATCTGTCTCTCTCGGTCTCTTCCTGTCTGTCTCTCTCTCGGTCTCCGTCTGTCTGTCTCTCTCGGTCTCCGCCTGTCTCTCTCTCTCTCGGTCTCCGCCTGTCTCTCTCTCTCTCGGTCTCTGTCTGTCTCTCTCTCTCTCTAAGTGTCTGTCTGTCTCTCTCTCTCTCTCTCTCGGTCTCTGTCTGTCTCTCTCTCTCGGTCTCTGTCTGTCTGTCTCTCTGTCAGTCTGTCTGTCTTTCTCGGTCTCAGTCTGTCTGTCTCTCTCGGTCTCCGCCTGTCTCTCTCTCTCTCGGTCTCTGCCTGTCTCTCTCTCTCTCGGTCTCTGTCTGTCTCGTTCCCTGTCTGTCTTTCTCTCTCTCTGTCTGTCTGTCTCTCTCGGTCTCCGCCTGTCTCTCTCTCTGTCTGTCTGTCTCTCTCTCTCGGTCTCTCTCTGTCTGTCTCTCGGTCTCTGTCTGTCTGTCTCTCGGTCTCTGTCTGTCTGTCTCTCTCGGTGTCTGTCTGTCTTTCTCTCTCTCTATCTCTCGGTCTCTGTCTGTCTCTCTCTCTCCGTCTCTGTCTGTCTCTCTCTGTCTTTCTGTCTCTCTCTCTCCGTCTCTGTTTGTCGGTCTCTTTCTCTCAGTCTCTGTCTGTCTCTCTCTCTGTCTGTCTCTCGGTCTCTCTCTGTCTGTCTCTCGGTCTCTGTCTGTCTCTCGGTCTCTCTCTATCTCTCTCGGTCTATCTCTCTCAGTTCTCTGTCTGTCTCTCTCTCTCGGTCTCTGTCTGTCGGTCTCTCTCTCTCGGTCTCTGTCTGTCTCTCTATCTCTGTCTCTGTCTCTCTCTCTCTCTCTCTCGGTCTCTGTCTGTCTCTCGGTCTCTCTCTCCTTCTCTCTCTCGGTCTCTGTCTGTCTGTCTCTCTCTCTCTCTCTCGGTCTCTGTCTCTCTGTCTCTCTGTCTGTCTGTCTGTCTCTCTCTCTCTCTCTCTCTCTCTCTCAGTCTCTGTCTGTCAGTCTCTCTCTCTCGGTCTCTGTCTGTCTGTCTGTCTCTCTCGGTCTCCGCCTGTCTGTCTCTCTCGGTCTCCGCCTGTCTCTCAATTCAATTCAATTCAATTCAATTCAAGGTGCTTTATTAGCATGACCGATGGGTACAATCAGTGTTGCCAAAGCAAATGGAAGTAATGATATTTACATGAAACAAAACAAAAATAGAAGTAAAATAAAATCTACAGACATATTACAGACATTTACAACAAAGACATATTATACAATATTGACATATTCTGTAGGCGGCTGGAGCATTATTGGGAGACAGACTCACTGTTCCTCAGGCTGTGACAGGAGATCACATACTGGGCTGCCAGTTCAACTGAGTTCCCTCCTCCCTCTCCCAGTAGGATTGGGACCCGTTGTGATTCTGGCAGGTGTGGGAACTCTGGGATTAGATTTCTGAATTTAGGGAAGAATGTTTCTCTAATCCCAGAGTATCTGTCACAGTGCAGTAGGAAGTGCACCTCTGTCTCTATTTCTCCCCGCTGGCAGTGGGAGCACAGCCTGTCCTCTCTGGACAGCCAGGTCTGCCTGTGTCGCCCAGTTTCTATGGCCAGGTTGTGGTCACTGAGCCTGTACTTCGTCAGGGTCTGTTTCTGTTTGTTATTTTTTATTTTGGTCAAATATTCAGCTAGTGTGTATTGTCTGTTTAAGGTTCTGTAACATTCCAGTTTATGTTGTGTCTGTGTGTGTGTGTCCCAGTGTGTGAGATATTGCTGTTTGATCTGTGCTGTGATGTGGTTGAGTCTGGGTTGTGGTGCTCTAGCAGTGCTGTCCTGAGGCTGGTTAGTGTCGGTGTGGCTCAGGTCGGTGAGCCTCAGGACCAGCTGGCTCAGGGGGCTCTGTTTTGGGCTCAGCTCTTGGCTCAGCAGGGCTTTGTGGTGGTAGGAATTTTGGTCACTGTTTTTTAGGTGTAGCCAATACTTGAATATTCTTTTCTGTATGTTTATCAATAGTGGGTACTGGCCTAATTCGGCCCTGCACCCGTTGTTAGGAGTTCTTCTCTGCACACGGAGGATGTTTCTACAGATCTCCATGTGCAGAGTTTCTGTGGGGTGTTTGTCCCATTGGGTGTAATCCTGGTCTGTGAGGGGACCCCACACTTCACTGCCGTATAGGGCAATGGGTTGGATTACACTTTCAAGTATTTGGAGCCAGATTCTTGTTGGTGGGTTGATGTTGAAGAGCCTCTTTCTTATTGCGTAGAAAGCCCTGAGTGCCTTCTCCCTCAGTGCCTTCACTGCCAGGTCAAAACTCCCGGAAGAGCTGATGGTGAGACCGAGATATGTGTAGCTGGATGTGTGCTCCAATGTGTTGTTGTTCAGTGTGAATTTGTACCTGTTTCCCTGAGGTCTGGCTTTCTTCTGGAAAACCATAACTCTGGTCTTGTCCAGATTGACTGTCAGTGCCCAGGTCTGACAGTACTGCTCCAGCAGTGCCAGGTTCTGCTGCAGCCCCTGTTCTGTGGGCGACAGCAGGACCAGGTCATCTGCGTAGAGCAGGAACTTGATTTCTGTGTCGTGTAGTGTGAGACCAGGAGCTGCAGACTGCTCCAACATTCCTGCTAATTCGTTGATATAGATATTGAACAGTGTTGGGCTCAGGCTGCAGCCCTGTCTCACCCCGCGGCCTTGGGTGAAGAATTTAGTCCTTTTGTTTCCAATTTTCACTGCACATTTGCTCTCTGAATACATTGATTTAATTATGTCGTACACTTTGCCCCCTATGCCGCTTTGGAGTAGTTTATAAAACAATCTTTCATGCCAAATCGAGTCAAATGCTTTTTTGAAATCGACAAAGCAGGCAAAAATTTTTCCTTTGTGTTTTTGGTGGACGTGTTTGTCTATCAGTGTGTGCAGGGTGTAAATGTGATCAGATGTGCGGTGATCTGGCAAGAAGCCAATCTGACTTTTACTCAGGACATTGTGTTCGGTAAGGAAGGCCAGTATTCGTGTGTTCAGGATACTGCAGAATACCTTCCCCAGGTTACTGTTCACACAGATGCCCCGGTAGTTGCTGGGATCGAGTTTATCTCCACTCTTATAGATGGGCGTGATCAGTCCTTGGTTCCAGGCCTCGGGGAAACATCCGGCTGTCATGATGAGATTGAGGAGTTTGAGCAGGGCTTGTTGCAACTTTGGGCTGCTGTGTCTCAGCATCTCATTTATGACACCATCATGGCCACAGGCTTTGCGTGGTCTGAGGGCCTGGAGTTTGTCCAGTAGCTCCTGCTCAGTGATTGGGGAGTCTAAGGGGTTTTGGTTGTCTTTGATAGCCAATTCCAAAATTTTGAGTTTTTCATAAATGGTGTTTTGGTCTGATTGATTTGTATTTGGGAGCTTTTCATACAGATTTTCAAAGTATGTTTGCCAGATTGTTCCATTTTGGATGGCCAATTCTTCTGGTTTTGATTTGTTTAAGTTGTTCCACTTCTCCCAGAAACAGTTCTGATTTAGTGACTCCTCAATTTCTGCAAGTTGTTTGTCTATGTATGTGTTTCTTTTCTTTTTCAGCGTGTGTTTGTAAAGTTTTACCATGTCACAGTACCTGAGTCGCAGATCTGTGTTGTGTGGTTGTCTGTGTTTTTCATTTGAGACTTTTCGTAGTGCATTTCTGATGTTTTTGCACTCCGTATCAAACCACTTTTCTTTTGCTTTTGTTTTTTGGTAGTTTTTTGATTTAGTTGTTTTTAGCTTAGATTTTGATGCTAGTTTGTGGAATAGGTGATTTAGTTTTTGTGTGGCCAAGTTGATGCCTAATTTGTTGGTTTGATACGGAGTGTTTAGGAATGTCTCTCTCTCTCTCGGTCTCTGTCTGTCTGTCTCTCTCGGTCTCTGTCTGTCTGTCTCTCTCTCTCTCTCTCTCTCTAGGTCTTTGTCTATCTGTCTCTCTCGGTCTCTCTCGGTCTCTCTCGGTCTCTCTCGGTCTCTGTCTCTCTGTCTCTCTGTCTCTCTGTCTCTCTGTCTCTCTGTCTCTCTGTCTCTCTGTCTCTCTGTCTGTCTGTCTGTCTGTCTCTTTCTCTCGGTCTCTGTCTGTCAGTCTCTCTCTCTGTCGGTCTCTGTCTGTCTGTCTCTCTGTCTGTCTGTGTCTGTCTCTCTCTCTCGGTCTCTGTCTGTCTGTCTCTCTCTCTCGGTCTCTGTCTGTCTCTCTCTCTCGGTCTCTGTCTGTCTCTCTCTCTCTGTCTCTGTCTGTCTGTCTCTCTGTCTTTCTGTCTCTCTCTCTCCGTCTCTGTTTGTCGGTCTCTTGCTCTCAGTCTCTGTCTCTCTCTCTCTCTCTCGGTCTCTCTCTGTCTGTCTCTCGGTCTCTGTCTGTCTCTCGGTCTCTCTCTGTCTCTCTCTTTCTCTCTCTCTCTCAGTCTTTGTTTGTCTCTCTCTCTATCTCTCTCTCGGTCTCTCTCTCTCGGTCTATCTCTCTCAGTCTCTCTCTCAGTCTCTGTCTGTCTGTCTCTCTCTCTTGGTCTATCTGTCTCTCTCTCGGTCTCTGTCTCTCTGTCTGTCTCTCGGTCTCTGTCTGTCTCTCTCTCTCTATCGGTCTCTGTCTGTCTCTCTCTCTCGGTCTCTGTCTGTCTGTCTCTCTGACTGTCGGTCTCTCTATCTCGGTCTCTGTCTGTTTCTCTCTCTCTCTCTCGGTCTCTGCCTCTCTCTCTCTCTTGGTCTCTCTCTCGGTCTCTATCTGTCTGTCTCTCTATCTCGGTCTCTCTCTGTCTCTCTCTGTCTCGGTCTCTCTCTGTCTCGGTCTCTGTATGTTTCTCTCTCTCTCTCTCGGTCTCTGTCTGTCTCTCTCTCTCTCTCGGTCTCTGTCTGTCTCTCTCTCTCTATCGGTCTCTGTCTGTCTGTCTCTCTTTCTGTCTGTTTGTCTCTCTCTCGATCTCTGTCTGTCCGTCTCTCTCTCTCGGTCTCTGTCTGTCTGTCTCTCTGTCTGTCTCTCTCTCTCGGTCTCTGTCTGTCTGTCTCTCTCTCTCGGTCTCTGCCTGTCTCTCTCTCTCTCGGTCTCTGTCTGTCTGTCTCTCTGACTGTCGGTCTCTCTATCTCGGTCTCTGTCTGTTTCTCTCTCTCTCTCTCGGTCTCTGCCTGTCTCTCTCTCTCTCGGTCTCTGTCTGTCTGTCTCTCTGACTGTCGGTCTCTCTATCTCGGTCTCTGTCTGTTTCTCTCTCTCTCTCTCGGTCTCTGCCTGTCTCTCTCTCTCGGTCTCTGTCTGTGTGTCTGTCTCTCGGTCTCTGTCTGTCTGTCTCTCTGTCTGTCTCTCTCTCTCGGTCTCTGTCTGTCTCTCTGTCTGTCTCTCTCTCTCGGTCTCTGTCTGTCTGTCTCTCTCTCTCGGTCTCTCTATCTCTCTCTCGGTCTCTGTCTCTCTCTCTCTCTCTCTCTCGGTCTCTCTCTCTCTCTCTCTCTCTCTCTCGGTCTCTCTCTGTCTGTCTCTCTCTCTCGGTCTCTGTCTGTTGGTCTGTCTCTCTTGGTCTCTGTCTGTCTGTCTCTCTGACTGTCGGTCTCTCTATCTCGGTCTCTGTCTGTTTCTCTCTCTCTCTCTCGGTCTCTATCTGTCTGTCTCTCTCTCTCGGTCTCTGTCTGTCTCTCTCTCTGTCTCTCTCTCGGTCTCTCTCTCTCTGTCTCTCTCTCTCGGTCTCTGTCTATCTGTCTCTCTGTCTGTCTTTCTCTCTCAGTCTCTGTCTGTCTGTCTCTCTCTCTCTCTCTCGGTCTCTGTCTGTCTGTCTCTCTGACTGTCGGTCTCTCTCTCTCGGTCTCTGTCTGTTTCTCTCTCTCTCTCTCTCGGTCTCTGCCTGTCTCTCTCTCTCGGTCTCTGTCTGTCGGTCTCTCTCTCTTGGTCTCTGTCTGTCTGTCTCTCTCTCGGTCTCTCTCTCTCTCTCGGTCTCTCTCTCTCTCTCAGTGTTTGTCTGTCTCTCTCTCTCTCTCTCTCGGTCTCTCTCTGTCTCTCTCTCTCGGTCTCTGTCTGTCTGTCACTCTCTCTCTCGGTCTCTGTCGGTCTCTCTCTCTCGGTCTCTGTCTGTCTGTCTCTCTGTCTGTCTCTCTCTCTCGGTCTCTGTCTGTCTGTCTCTCTCTCTCGGTCTCTGCCTGTCTCTCTCTCTCGGTCTCTGTCTGTCTGTCTCTCTGACTGTCGGTCTCTCTATCTCGGTCTCTGTCTGTTTCTCTCTCTCTCTCTCGGTCTCTGCCTGTCTCTGTCTCTCGGTCTCTGTCTGTCTTTCTCTCTGTCTGTCTCTCTCTCTCGGTCTCTGTCTGTCTCTCTGTCTGTCTCTCTCTCTCGGTCTCTGTCTGTCTGTCTCTCTCTCTCGGTCTCTCTATCTCTCTCTCGGTCTCTGTCTCTCTCTCTCTCTCTCTCTCGGTCTCTCTCTCTCTGACTCTCTCTCTCGGTCTCTCTCTGTCTGTCTCTCTCTCTCGGTCTCTGTCTGTTGGTCTGTCTCTCTTGGTCTCTGTCTGTCTGTCTCTCTGACTGTCGGTCTCTCTATCTCGGTCTCTGTCTGTTTCTCTCTCTCTCTCTCGGTCTCTATCTGTCTGTCTCTCTCTCTCGGTCTCTGTCTGTCTCTCTCTCTGTCTCTCTCTCTGTCTCTCTCTCTGTCTCTCTCTCTCGGTCTCTGTCTGTCTGTCTCTCTCTCTCGGTCTCTCTATCTCTGTCTCTCTCTCTCTCTCTCTCTCGGTCTCTCTCTCTCTGACTCTCTCTCTCGGTCTCTCTCTGTCTGTCTCTCTCTCTCGGTCTCTGTCTGTCTGTCTCTCTCTCTCTCTCGGTCTCTGTCTGTCTGTCTCTCTGACTGTCGGTCTCTCTCTCTCGGTCTCTGTCTGTTTCTCTCTCTCTCTCGGTCTCTGCCTGTCTCTCTCTCTCGGTCTCTGTCTGTCGGTCTCTCTCTCTTGGTCTCTGTCTGTCTGTCTCTCTCTCGGTCTCTCTCTCTCTCTCGGTCTCTCTCTCTCTCAGTGTTTGTCTGTCTCTCTCTCTCTCTCTCTCGGTCTCTCTCTGTCTCTCTCTCTCGGTCTCTGTCTGTCTGTCACTCTCTCTCTCGGTCTCTGTCTGTCTCTCTATCTCTGTCTCTGTCTCTCTCTCTCTCGGTCTCTGTCTGTCTCTCGGTCTCTCTCTCCTTCTCTCTCTCGGTCTCTGTCTGTCTGTCTCTCTCTCTCTCTCTCTCTTTCGGTCTCTTTCTATCTGTCTCTCTCGGTCTCTGTCTGTCTGTCTCTCTCGGTTTCTGTCTCTCTGTCCTTCTCTCTCTCGGTCTCTGTCTGTTTCTCTCTCTCTCTCTCTCTCGGTCTCTGCCTGTCTCTCTCTCTCGGTCTCTGTCTGTCTGTCTCTCTCTCGGTCTCTCTCTCTCTCTCGGTCTCTCTCTCTCTCTCTCAGTGTCTGTCTGTCTCTCTCTCTCTCTCTCAGTCTCTCTCTCCTTCTCTCTCTCGGTCTCTGTCTGTCTGTCTCTCTCGGTCTCTGCCTATCTGTCTCTCTCGGTCTCTGCCTGTCTGTCTCTCTCTCGGTCTCCGTCTGTCTGTCTCTCTCGGTCTCCGCCTGTCTCTCTCTCTCTCGGTCTCCGCCTGTCTCTCTCTCTCTCGGTCTCTGTCTGTCTCTCTCTCTCTCTAAGTGTCTGTCTGTCTCTCTCTCTCTCTCTCTCGGTCTCTGTCTGTCTCTCTCTCTCGGTCTCTGTCTGTCTGTCTCTCTGTCAGTCTGTCTGTCTTTCTCGGTCTCAGTCTGTCTGTCTCTCTCGGTCTCCGCCTGTCTCTCTCTCTCTCGGTCTCCGCCTGTCTCTCTCTCTCTCGGTCTCTGTCTGTCTCGTTCCCTGTCTGTCTTTCTCTCTCTCTGTCTGTCTGTCTCTCTCGGTCTCCGCCTGTCTCTCTCTCTGTCTGTCTGTCTCTCTCTCTCGGTCTCTCTCTGTCTGTCTCTCGGTCTCTGTCTGTCTGTCTCTCGGTCTCTGTCTGTCTGTCTCTCTCGGTGTCTGTCTGTCTTTCTCTCTCTCTATCTCTCGGTCTCTGTCTGTCTCTCTCTCTCCGTCTCTGTCTGTCTCTCTCTGTCTTTCTGTCTCTCTCTCTCCGTCTCTGTTTGTCGGTCTCTTTCTCTCAGTCTCTGTCTGTCTCTCTCTCTGTCTGTCTCTCGGTCTCTCTCTGTCTGTCTCTCGGTCTCTGTCTGTCTCTCGGTCTCTCTCTATCTCTCTCGGTCTATCTCTCTCAGTTCTCTGTCTGTCTCTCTCTCTCGGTCTCTGTCTGTCGGTCTCTCTCTCTCGGTCTCTGTCTGTCTCTCTATCTCTGTCTCTGTCTCTCTCTCTCTCTCTCTCGGTCTCTGTCTGTCTCTCGGTCTCTCTCTCCTTCTCTCTCTCGGTCTCTGTCTGTCTGTCTCTCTCTCTCTCTCTCGGTCTCTGTCTCTCTGTCTCTCTGTCTCTCTGTCTGTCTGTCTGTCTCTCTCTCTCTCTCTCTCTCTCTCAGTCTCTGTCTGTCAGTCTCTCTCTCTCGGTCTCTGTCTGTCTGTCTGTCTCTCGGTCTCCGCCTGTCTGTCTCTCTCGGTCTCCGCCTGTCTCTCTCTCTCTCGGTCTCTGTCTGTCTGTCTCTCTCGGTCTCTGTCTGTCTGTCTCTCTCTCTCTCTCTCTCTCTAGGTCTTTGTCTATCTGTCTCTCTCGGTCTCTCTCGGTCTCTGTCTCTCTGTCTCTCTGTCTCTCTGTCTCTCTGTCTGTCTGTCTGTCTGTCTCTTTCTCTCGGTGTCTGTCTGTCAGTCTCTCTCTCTGTCGGTCTCTGTCTGTCTGTCTCTCTGTCTGTCTGTGTCTGTCTCTCTCTCTCGGTCTCTGTCTGTCTGTCTCTCTCTCTCGGTCTCTGTCTGTCTCTCTCTCTCGGTCTCTGTCTGTCTCTCTCTCTCTGTCTCTGTCTGTCTGTCTCTCTGTCTTTCTGTCTCTCTCTCTCCGTCTCTGTTTGTCGGTCTCTTGCTCTCAGTCTCTGTCTCTCTCTCTCTCTCTCGGTCTCTCTCTGTCTGTCTCTCGGTCTCTGTCTGTCTCTCGGTCTCTCTCTGTCTCTCTCTTTCTCTCTCTCTCTCGGTCTTTGTTTGTCTCTCTCTCTATCTCTCTCTCGGTCTCTCTCTCTCGGTCTATCTCTCTCAGTCTCTCTCTCAGTCTCTGTCTGTCTGTCTCTCTCTCTCTTGGTCTATCTGTCTCTCTCTCGGTCTCTGTCTCTCTGTCTGTCTCTCGGTCTCTGTCTGTCTCTCTCTCTCTATCGGTCTCTGTCTGTCTCTCTCTCTCGGTCTCTGTCTGTCTGTCTCTCTGACTGTCGGTCTCTCTATCTCGGTCTCTGTCTGTTTCTCTCTCTCTCTCTCGGTCTCTGCCTCTCTCTCTCTCTCGGTCTCTCTCTCTCTGTCTCTCGGTCTCTGTCTGTGTCTCTCGGTCTCTGTCTCTCTTTCTCGGTCTCTGTCTGTCTGTCTCTCTGTCTGTCTGTCTATCTCTCTCGGTCTCTCTCTCTCTGTCTCTCGGTCTCTGTCTGTCTCTCTCTCTCTCTCTCGGTCTCTGTCTGTCTCTCTCTCTATCGGTCTCTGTCTGTTTGTCTCTCGGTCTCTCTCTCTCGGTCTCTCTCTCTCGGTCTCTCTCTCTCGGTCTCTCTGTCGGTCTCTCTCTCTCGGTCTCTGTCTGTTTCTCTCTCTCTCTCTCTCGGTCTCTGCCTGTCTCTCTCTCTCTCTCTCTCGGTCTCTTTCTATCTGTCTCTCTCGGTCTCTCTCTGTCAGTCTCTCTCTCTCTCTCGGTCTCTGTCTGTCTGTCTCTCTGTCTGTCTGTCTCTCTCTCTCGGTCTCTCTCTGTCTGTCTCTCGGTCTCCGCCTGTCTCTCTCTCTCTCTCTCTCTCTCTCGGTCTCTGTCTGTCTCTCTCTCTCGGTCTCTGTCTGTCTGTCACTCTCTCTCTCGTTCTCTGTCTGTCACTCTCTCTCTCGGTCTCTGTCTCTCTGTCTCTCTGTCTGTCTCTTTCTCTCTGTCTGTCTCTCTCTCTCGGTCTCTGTCTGTCTCTCTATCTCTGTCTCTGTCTGTCTCTTTCTCTCGGTCTCTGTCTGTCTCTCGGTCTCTCTCTCCTTCTCTCTCTCGGTCTCAGTCTGTCTGTCTCTCTCTCTCTCTCTCGGTCTCTTTCTATCTGTCTCTCTCGGTCTCTGTCTGTCTGTCTCTCTATCTGTCTGTCTGTCTGTCTCTCTGTCTCTCTGTCTGTCTGTCTGTCTCGGTCTCTGTCTGTCAGTCTCTCTCTCTGTCGGTCTCTCTCTCTCGGTCTCTGTCTGTCTGTCTCTCCCGGTCTCTGTCTGTCTGTCTCTCTCGGTCTCCGCCTGTCTCTCTCTCTCTCGGTCTCTCTCTGTCTGTCTCTCTCGGTCTCTGTCTGTCTCTCTCTCTCTCGGTCTCTCTCTGTCTCTCTCTCTCTCGGTCTCTGTCTGTCTCTCTCTCTCTCGGTCTCTGTCTGTCTTTCTCTCTCTCGGTCTCTGTCTGTCTCTCGGTCTCTCTCTTTCTTGGTCTTTGTCTATCTGTCTCTCTCAGTCTCTGTCTCTCTGTCTCTCTGTCTGTATGTCTGTCTCTTTCTCTCGGTCTCTCTCTCTGTCAGTCTCTCTCTCTGTCGGTCTCTCTCTGTCGGTCTCTCTCTGTCAGTCTCTCTCTCTCGTTCTCTGTCTGTCTGTCTCTCTGTCTGTCTGTCTCTCTCTCTCGGTCTCTGTCTGTCTGTCTCTCTCTCTCTCTCTCTCTCGGTCTTTGTCTATCTGTCTCTCTCGGTCTCTGTCTCTCTGTCTCTCTTTCTGTCTGTCTGTCTCTTTCTCTCGGTCTCTGTCTGTCAGTCTCTCTCTCTCTCGGTCTCTCTCTCTCGGTCTCTGTCTGTCTGTCTCTCTGTCTGTCTGTCTCTCTCTCTCTCGGTCTCTGTCTGTCTGTCTCTCGGTCTCTGTCTGTCTGTTTCTCTCGGTCTCTGTCTGTCTGTCTCTCTCTCTCTCTCGGTCTCTGTCTGTCTCTCTCTCTCTCTCTCGGTCTCTGTCTGTCTCTCTCTCTCCGTCTCTGTCTGTCTGTCTCTCTCCGTCTCTGTCTGTCTGTCTCTCTGTCTTTCTGTCTCTCTCTCTCCGTCTCTGTTTGTCTCTCTCTCTATCTCTCTCTCGGTCTCTCTCTCTCGGTCTATCTCTCTCAGTCTCTCTCTCAGTCTCTGTCTGTCGGTCTCTCTCTCTCAGTCTCTGTCTGTCGGTCTCTCTCTCTCGGTCTCTGTCTGTCGGTCTCTCTCTCTCGGTCTCTGTCTGTCTCTCTATCTCTGTCTCTGTCTCTCTCTCTCTCGGTCTCTGTCTGTCTCTCGGTCTCTCTCTCCTTCTCTCTCTCGGTCTCTCTCTCCTTCTCTCTCTCGGTCTCTGTCTGTCTGTCTCTCTCTCTCTCTCTCTCGGTCTCTTTCTATCTGTCTCTCTCGGTCTCTGTCTGTCTGTCTCTCTATCTGTCTGTCTCTCTGTCTGTCTGTCTGTCTCTTTATCTCGGTCTCTGTCTGTCAGTCTGTCTCTCTGTCGGTCTCTCTCTCTCGGTCTCTGTCTGTCTGTCTCTCTGTCTGTCTGTCTCTCTCTCTCGGTCTCTGTCTGTCTGTCTCTCCCGGTCTCTGTCTGTCTCTCTCTCTCTCGGTCTCTGTCTGTCTCTCTCTCTCTCGGTCTCTGTCTGTCTTTCTTTCTCTCGGTCTCTGTCTGTCTCTCGGTCTCTCTCTTTCTCGGTCTTTGTCTATCTGTCTCTCTCAGTCTCTGTCTCTCTGTCTCTCTGTCTGTCTCTTTCTCTCGGTCTCTCTCTGTCAGTCTCTCTCTCTGTCGGTTTCTCCCTCTCATTCTCTGTCTGTCTGTCTCTCTGTCTGTCTGTCTCTCTCTCTCGGTCTCTCTCTGTCTGTCTCTCTCGGTCTCTGTCTGTCTGTCTCTCTCGGTCTCCGCCTGTCTCTCTCTCTCTCGGTCTCCGCCTGTCTCTCTCTCTCTCTTGGTTTCTGTCTGTCTGTCTGTCTCTCTCAGTCTCTGTCTGTCTGTCTCTCTCTCTCGGTCTCTCTCTGTCTGTCTCTCGGTCTCTGTCTGTCTGTCTCTCCCGGTCTCCGCCTGTCTCTCTCTCTCTCGGTCTCTGTCTGTCTCTCTCTCTCTCTCAGTGTCTGTCTGTCTCTCTCTCTCTCTCTCTCGGTCTCTGTCTGTCTGTCTCTCTGTCTGTCTGTCTCTCTCTCTCGGTCTCAGTCTGTCTGTCTTTCTCGGTCTCAGTCTGTCTGTCTCTCTCGGTCTCCGCCTGTCTCTCTCTCTCTCGGTCTCTGTCTGTCTGTCTCTCTCTCTCTCGGTCTCTGTCTGTGTCTCTCTCTCTCTCTCTCTCTCTCTCGGTCTCTGTCTATCTGTCTCTCTCGGTCTCTGTCTCTCTGTCTCTCTGTCTCTCTGTCTCTCTGTCTCTCTGTCTGTCTGTCTCTTTCTCTCGGTCTCTGTCTGTCAGTCTCTCTCTCTCTCTCGGTCTCTGTCTCTCGGTCTCTCTGTCTGTCTCTCGGTCTCTGTCAGTCTCTCTCTCTCTCTCGGTCTCTCTCTCTCGGTCTCTGTCTCTCGGTCTCTCTCTCTCTCTCTCGGTCTCTGTCTGTGTCTCTCTTTCCGTCTCTGTCTGTCTGTCTGTCTGTCTGTCTGTCTGTCTGTCTGTCTCTCTCTCTCCGTCTCTGTTTGTCGGTCTCTTTCTCTCAGTCTCTGTCTGTCGGTCTCGGTCTCTCTCTGTCTGTCTCTCGGTCTCTGTCTGTCTCTCGGTCTCTCTCTATCTCTCTCGGTCTCTGTCTGTCTCTCTCTCTCTCTCTCTCTCGGTCTTTGTTTGTCTCTCTGTCTGTCTGTCTCTCTCTCGGTCTCTGTCTCTCTGTCTGTCTCTCGGTCTCCGTCTGTCTCTCTCTCTCTATCGGTCTCTGTCTGTCTGTCTGTCTGTCTTTCTGTCTGTCTGTCTCTCTCTCTCGGTCTCTGTCTGTCAGTCTCTCTCTCTCGGTCTCTGTCTGTCTGTCTCTCTGTCTGTCTCTCTCTCTCTGTCTGTCTCTCTCTCTCGGTTTCTATCTGTCTCTCTCTCGGTCTCTGTCTCTCTGTCTGTCTCTCGGTCTCTGTCTGTCTCTCTCTCTCTCTCTCTCGTTCTCTGTCTGTCTCTCTCTCTCGGTCTCTGTCTGTCTGTCACTCTCTCTCTTGGTCTCTGTCTGTCACTCTCTCTCTCGGTCTCTGTCTCTCTCTCCTTCTCTCTCTCGGTCTCTGTCTGTCTGTCTCTCTCTCTCTCTCTCGGTCTCTTTCTATCTGTCTCTCTCGGTCTCTGTCTGTCAGTCTCTCTCTCTCGGTCTCTGTCTGTCTGTCTCTCTGTCTGTCTGTCTCTCTCTCTCGGTCTCAGTCTGTCTGTCTCTCTCGGTCTCCGCCTGTCTCTCTCTCTCTCGGTCTCCGCCTGTCTCTCTCGGTCTCTGTCTGTCTCTCGGTCTCTCTCTTTCTCGGTCTTTGTCTATCTGTCTCTCTCAGTCTCTGTCTCTCTGTCTCTCTGTCTCTCTGTCTCTCTGTCTCTCTGTCTGTCTCTTTCTCTTGGTCTCAGTCAGTCTCTCTCTCTGTCGGTCTCTCTCTCTCGTTCCCTGTCTGTCTCGTTCCCTGTCTGTCTTTCTCTCTGTCTGTCGATCTCTGTCTGTCTGTCTCTCTCGGTCTCTGTCTGTCTGTCTCTCTCTCTCGGTCTCTGTCTCTCTGTCTGTCTGTCTGTCTGTCTCTTTCTCTCGGTCTCTGTCTGTCAGTCTCTCTCTCTGTCGGTCTCTCTCTCTCGGTCTCTGTCTGTCTGTCTCTCTGTCTGTCTCTCTCTCGGTCTCTCTCTCGGTCTCTCTCTCTCGGTGTCTCTCTGTCTGTCTCTCGGTGTCTCTCTGTCTGTCTCTCTGTCTGTCTCTCTGTCTCGGTATCTGTCGTTCTGTCTCTCTCTCGGTCTCTCTCTCTCGGTCTCTCTCTCGGTCTCTGTCTGTCGCTCTCTCTCGGTCTCTGTCTGTCTGTCTCTCTCTCTCGGTCTCTGTCTGTCTCTCTCTCTCTGTCTGTCTCTCTGTCTGTCGGTCTCTCTCTCTCAGTCTCTGTCTGTCTGTCTCTCGGTCTCTGTCTGTCTCTCGGTCTCTGTCTGTCTCTCAGTCTCTCTCTGTCTGTCTCTCTCTCTCTCGGTCTCTGTCTGTCGGTCTCTGTCTCTCGGTCTCTGTCTGTCTGTCTCTCTCGGTCTCAGTCTGTCTGTCTCTCTCTCGGTCTCTGTCTGTCTCTCTCTCGGTCTCTGTCTGTCACTCTCTCTCTCGGTCTCTGTCTCTGTCTGTCTCTCGGTCTCTGTCTCTGTCTGTCTCTCGGTCTCTCTCGGTCTCTCTCTCTCAGTCTCTGTCTGTCTGTCTCTCTCTCTCGGTCTCTGTCTGTCTCTCTCTCTCGGTCTCTGTCTGTCTGTCTCTCTCTCTCTCTCTCTCGGTCTCTTTCTATCTGTCTCTCTCGGTTTCTGTCTCTCTGTCTCTCTGTCTGTCTGTCTGTTTCTCTCGGTCTCTCTCTGTCGGTCTCTCTCTCTCGGTCTCTGTCTGTCTGTCTCTCTGTCTGTCTGTCTGTCTCTCTCGGTCTCCGCCTGTCTCTCTCTCTCTCGGTCTCCGCCTGTCTCTCTCTCTCTCGGTCTCTGTCTGTCTCTCTCTCTCTCTCAGTGTCTGTCTGTCTCTCTCTCTCTCTCTCTCGGTCTCTGTCTGTCTCTCTCTCTCGGTCTCTGTCTGTCAGTCTCTCTCTCTCGGTCTCTGTCTGTCAGTCTCTCTGTCTGTCTGTCTCTCTCTCTCGGAGTCAGTCTGTCTCTCTCTCTCGGAGTCAGTCTGTCTGTCTTTCTCGGTCTCAGTCTGTCTGTCTCTCTCGGTCTCCGCCTGTCTCTCTCTCTCTCGGTCTCTGTCTGTTTGTCTCTCTCGGTCTCTGTCTGTCTGTCTCTCTCTCTCTCTCTCGGTCTCTGTCTGTCTCTCTCTTTCCGTCTCTGTCTGTCTGTCTTTCTGTCTTTCTGTCTCTCTCTCTCCGTCTCTGTTTGTCGGTCTCTTTCTCTCAGTCTCTGTCTGTCGGTCTCTTTCTCTCAGTCTCTGTCTGTCTCTCTCGGTCTCTCTCTGTCTGTCTCTCGGTCTCTGTCTGTCTCTCGGTCTCTCTCTATCTCTCTCGGTCTCTGTCTGTCTCTCTCTCTCTCGGTCTCTATCTGTCTCTCTCTCGGTCTCTGTCTCT
>NW_028296763.1:17500-32500 GCF_055471065.1 Atractosteus spatula | reverse complement strand
CTGGTTAGTGTCGGTGTGGCTCAGGTCGGTGAGCCTCAGGACCAGCTGGCTCAGGGGGCTCTGTTTTGGGCTCAGCTCTTGGCTCAGCAGGGCTTTGTGGTGGTAGGAATTTTGGTCACTGTTTTTTAGGTGTAGCCAATACTTGAATATTCTTTTCTGTATGTTTATCAATAGTGGGTACTGGCCTAATTCGGCCCTGCACCCGTTGTTAGGAGTTCTTCTCTGCACACGGAGGATGTTTCTACAGATCTCCATGTGCAGAGTTTCTGTGGGGTGTTTGTCCCATTGGGTGTAATCCTGGTCTGTGAGGGGACCCCACACTTCACTGCCGTATAGGGCAATGGGTTGGATTACACTTTCAAGTATTTGGAGCCAGATTCTTGTTGGTGGGTTGATGTTGAAGAGCCTCCTTCTTATTGTGTAGAAAGCCCTGAGTGCCTTCTCCCTCAGTGCCTTCACTGCCAGGTCAAAACTCCCGGAAGAGCTGATGGTGAGACCGAGATATGTGTAGCTGGATGTGTGCTCCAATGTGTTGTTGTTCAGTGTGAATTTGTACCTGTTTCCCTGAGGTCTGGCTTTCTTCTGGAAAACCATAACTCTGGTCTTGTCCAGATTGACTGTCAGTGCCCAGGTCTGACAGTACTGCTCCAGCAGTGCCAGGTTCTGCTGCAGCCCCTGTTCTGTGGGCGACAGCAGGACCAGGTCATCTGCGTAGAGCAGGAACTTGATTTCTGTGTCGTGTAGTGTGAGACCAGGAGCTGCAGACTGCTCCAACATTCCTGCTAATTCGTTGATATAGATATTGAACAGTGTTGGGCTCAGGCTGCAGCCCTGTCTCACCCCGCGGCCTTGGGTGAAGAATTTAGTCCTTTTGTTTCCAATTTTCACTGCACATTTGCTCTCTGAATACATTGATTTAATTATGTCGTACACTTTGCCCCCTATGCCGCTTTGGAGTAGTTTATAAAACAATCTCTCATGCCAAATCGAGTCAAATGCTTTTTTGAAATCGACAAAGCAGGCAAAAATTTTTCCTTTGTGTTTTTGGTGGACGTGTTTGTCTATCAGTGTGTGTAGGGTGTAAATGTGATCAGATGTGCGGTGATCTGGCAAGAAGCCAATCTGACTTTTACTCAGGACATTGTGTTCGGTAAGGAAGGCCAGTATTCGTGTATTCAGGATACTGCAGAATACCTTCCCCAGGTTACTGTTCACACAGATGCCCCGGTAGTTGCTGGGATCGAGTTTATTTCCACTCTTATAGATGGGCGTGATCAGTCCTTGGTTCCAGGCCTCGGGGAAACATCCAGCTGTCATGATGAGATTGAGGAGTTTGAGCAGGGCTTGTTGCAACTTTGGGCTGCTGTGTCTCAGCATCTCATTTATGACACCATCATGGCCACAGGCTTTGCGTGGTCTGAGGGCCTGGAGTTTGTCCAGTAGCTCCTGCTCAGTGATTGGGGAGTCTAAGGGGTTTTGGTTGTCTTTGATAGCCAATTCCAAAATTTTGAGTTTTTCATAAATGGTGTTTTGGTCTGATTGATTTGTATTTGGGAGCTTTTCATACAGACTTTCAAAGTATGTTTGCCAGATTGTTCCATTTTGGATGGCCAATTCTTCTGGTTTTGATTTGTTTAAGTTGTTCCACTTCTCCCAGAAACAGTTCTGATTTAGTGACTCCTCAATTTCTGCAAGTTGTTTGTCTATGTATGTGTTTCTTTTCTTTTTCAGCGTGTGTTTGTAAAGTTTTACCATGTCACAGTACCTGAGTCGCAGATCTGTGTTGTGTGGTTGTCTGTGTTTTTCATTTGAGACTTTTCGTAGTGCATTTCTGATGTTTTTGCACTCCGTATCAAACCACTTTTCTTTTGCTTTTGTTTTTTGGTAGTTTTTTGATTTAGTTGTTTTTAGCTTAGATTTTGATGCTAGTTTGTGGAATAGGTGATTTAGTTTTTGTGTGGCCAAGTTGATGCCTAATTTGTTGGTTTGATACGGAGTGTTTAGGAATGTGTCCATCAGTGTCTGAATTTCGTCATCGCCCAGTGCAGTTTGGTATCTGTCCAGGCTGTCTGTGTCCCATCTGTACGCCTGGTTGAGGTCATACAGCTGGCTGGGCTGTGTCCGTGTGTCTCTGTACTGGTGTGCTCTCTTCATGTAGAGTGTGATCTGGCTGTGGTCGGAGAGGGGAGTTTGTGGCCTGACAGTGAAGGCACTGATACAGGAGGGGTCCAGGTCGGTGATGGCGTAGTCCACCACACTGCTACCCAGAGCTGAGCTGTAGGTGAACCTGCCTAGAGAGTCCCCTCTAGTCCTGCCGTTGACGATGTACAGGCCCAGCCCTTGACAGAGCTGCAGCAGCTCGCGCCCGGTGCTGTTGACCGTAGTGTCATGGCTGCACCTGTGTGAGGTGACCGGTGTGTGGTACAGAGGGGATTGTCCGAATATGTGAGTGTTTCCCTGTGTGCTGGTGAAGTCTGCCAGTGTGCCTGTTCGTGCGTTGAGGTCACCATAGAGCAGCACGTTTCCCTGGCCCTGGAAGTGACCGATCTCCGTGTGGAGACTGGGGAGAATTCCCTCACTGTAGTAGGGGGATTCTGAGGGCGGGATGTAGACAGCACACAGGAAAACCTCGTTTTCTGTACAGATGGTATTTCTTTTGATTTTAAGCCAAACTCGTGACTCTTCTTTCTTTACTAATTGTATGGAGTGACTGAGCTCCGCTCTGTACCACACAATGATCCCCCCAGAGTCTCTGCCCCGGGTGATTTGGGGTTTTTTGACAGAGGGCACCATGATCTCCTTGTAGCCTGGGGGACAGTGGGTAGCCAAGTCTCCCCGACACCATGTCTCCTGTAGGATCATGATGTCTGTCTCCTTTACATCCTTGATAAATTCAGGATCAGTGCTCTTCAGCCCAAATGCTGACGAGCCCAGACCCTGAATGTTCCACATACTTATCTTTAGAGATCTCATTGTTATCGCTTGAATTATCTTTGCAAGTTGTTGCAAGTCTGTCTCTCTCTCTCTCTCTCTCTCTCTCTGTCTGTCTCTCTCTCTCTCTCTGTCTATCTCTCTCGGTCTCTCTCTCGGTCTCTCTCTCGGTCTCTCTCTGTCTCTCTCTATCTCGGTCTCTGTCTGTCTCTCTCTCTCTCTCGGTCTCTGTCTGTCTCTCTCTCTCTATCGGTCTCTGTCTGTCTGTCTCTCTTTCTGTCTGTCTGTCTCTCTCTCTCGGTCTCTCTCTCTCGGTCTCTGTCTGTCTGTCTCTCTGTCTGTCTCTCTCTCTCGGTCTCTGTCTGTCTGTCTCTCTCTCTCGGTCTCTGTCTGTCTGTCTCTCTGACTGTCGGTCTCTCTATCTCGGTCTCTGTCTGTCTGTCTCTCTGACTGTCGGTCGGTCTTTTTCTCTCTCTCTATCTCTGTCTCTGTCTCTCTCTCTCTCGGTCTCTGTCTGTCTCTCGGTCTCTCTCTCCTTCTCTCTCTCAGTCTCTGTCTGTCGGTCTCTCTCTCCTTCTCTCTCTCAGTCTCTGTCTGTCTGTCTCTCTCTCTCTCTCTCTCGGTCTCTTTCTATCTGTCTCTCTCGGTCTCTGTCTGTCTGTCTCTCTATCTGTCTGTCTCTCTATCTGTCTGTCTCTCTGTCTCTCTGTCTCTCTGTCTCTCTGTCTGTCTGTCTGTCTGTCTCATTCTCTCGGTCTCTCTCTGTCAGTCTCTCTCTCTCTCGTTCTCTGTCTGTATGTCTCTCTGTCTGTCTGTCTCTCTCTCTCTCGGTCTCTCTCTCTCAGTCTCTGTCTGTCTGTCTGTCTCTCTCTCTCTCGGTCTCTGTCTGTCTTTCTCTCTCTCGGTCTCTGTCTGTCTCTCGGTCTCTCTCTTTCTTGGTCTTTGTCTCTCTGTCTCTCTGTCTGTCTGTCTGTCTGTCTCTTTCTCTCGGTCTCTCTCTGTCAGTCTCTCTCTCTCGTTCTCTGTCTGTCTGTCTCTCTGTCTGTCTCTCTCTCTCTCTCGGTCTCTGTCTGTCTCTCTCTCTCTCGGTCTCTGTCTGTCTCTCTCTCACTCGGTCTCTCTTTCTGACTCTCTTTCTCGGTCTCTGTCTGACTCTCTTTCTCGGTCTCTGTCTGTCTCTCTCTCTCGTTCTCTGTCTGTCTCTCTATCTCTCGGTCTCTGTCTGTCTCTCTCAGTCTCTGTCTGTCTCTCTCTCTCTCTCGGTCTCTGTCTCTATGTCTGTCTCTCGGTCTCTGTCTGTCTCTCTCTCTCTCTCTCGTTCTCTGTCTGTCTCTCTCTCTCGGTCTCTGTCTGTCTGTCACTCTCTCTCTCGGTCTCTGTCTCTCTGTCACTCTCTCTCTCGGTCTCTGTCTGTCTCTCTATCTCTGTCTCTGTCTCTCTCTCTCTCTCTCTCGGTCTCTGTCTCTCTCTCGGTCTCTCTCTCCTTCTCTCTCTCGGTCTCTGTCTGTCTGTCTCTCTCTCTCGGTCTCTGTCTGTCAGTCTCTCTCTCTCGGTCTCTGTCTGTCTGTCTCTCTGTCTGTCTGTCTCTCTCTCTCGGTCTCCGCCTGTCTCTCTCTCTCTCGGTCTCCGCCTGTCTCTCTCTCTCTCGGTCTCTGTCTGTCTCTCTCGGTCTCTGTCTGTCTCTCGGTCTCTCTCTTTCTCGGTCTTTGTCTATCTGTCTCTCTCAGTCTCTGTCTCTCTGTCTCTCTGTCTCTCTGTCTCTCTGTCTGTCTCTTTCTCTTGGTCTCAGTCAGTCTCTCTCTCTGTCGGTCTCTCTCTCTCGTTCCCTGTCTGTCTCGTTCCCTGTCTGTCTTTCTCTCTGTCTGTCGATCTCTGTCTGTCTGTCTCTCTCGGTCTCTGTCTGTCTGTCTCTCTCTCTCGGTCTCTGTCTGTCTGTCTGTCTCTTTCTCTCGGTCTCTGTCTGTCAGTCTCTCTCTCTGTCGGTCTCTCTCTCTCGGTCTCTGTCTGTCTGTCTCTCTGTCTGTCTCTCTCTCGGTCTCTCTCTCTCGGTCTCTCTCTGTCTGTCTCTCGGTGTCTCTCTGTCTGTCTCTCTGTCTCGGTATCTGTCGTTCTGTCTCTCTCTCGGTCTCTCTCTCTCGGTCTCTCTCTCGGTCTCTGTCTGTCGCTCTCTCTCGGTCTCTGTCTGTCTCTCTCTCTCGGTCTCTGTCTGTCTCTCTCTCTCTGTCTGTCTCTCTGTCTGTCGGTCTCTCTCTCTCGGTCTCTGTCTCTCTGTCTGTCGGTCTCTGTCTGTCTCTCGGTCTCTGTCTGTCTGTCTCTCGGTCTCTGTCTGTCTCTCGGTCTCTGTCTGTCTCTCGGTCTCTCTCTGTCTGTCTCTCTCTCTCTCGGTCTCTGTCTGTCGGTCTCTGTCTCTCTGTCTGTCTGTCTCTCTCTCTCGGTCTCTGTCTGTCTGTCTCTCGGTCTCTGTCTGTCTGTCTCTCTCGGTCTCAGTCTGTCTGTCTCTCTCGGTCTCTGTCTGTCTCTCTCTCGGTCTCTGTCTGTCACTCTCTCTCTCGGTCTCTGTCTGTCACTCTCTCTCTCGGTCTCTGTCTGTCTGTCTCTCGGTCTCTGTCTCTGTCTGTCTCTCGGTCTCTGTCTCTCTCTCTCTCTCAGTGTCTGTCTGTATCTCTCTCTCTCTCTCTCGGTCTCTGTCTGTCTCTCTCTCTCGGTCTCTGTCTGTCAGTCTCTCTCTCTCGGTCTCTGTCTGTCAGTTTCTCTGTCTGTCTGTCTCTCTCTCTCGGAGTCAGTCTGTCTGTCTTTCTCGGTCTCAGTCTGTCTGTCTCTCTCGGTCTCCGCCTGTCTCTCTCTCTCTCGGTCTCTGTCTGTTTGTCTCTCTCTCTCTCTCTCGGTCTCTGTCTGTCTCTCTCTTTCCGTCTCTGTCTGTCTGTCTTTCTGTCTTTCTGTCTCTCTCTCTCCGTCTCTGTTTGTCGGTCTCTTTCTCTCAGTCTCTGTCTGTCGGTCTCTTTCTCTCAGTCTCTGTCTGTCTCTCTCGGTCTCTCTCTGTCTGTCTCTCGGTCTCTGTCTGTCTCTCGGTCTCTCTCTATCTCTCTCGGTCTCTGTCTGTCTCTCTCTCTCTCGGTCTTTGTTTGTCTCTCTGTCTGTCTGTCTCTCTCTCTCGGCCTCTATCTGTCTCTCTCTCGGTCTCTGTCTCTCTGTCTGTCTCTCGGTCTCTGTCTGTCTCTCTCTCTCTATCGGTCTCTGTCTGTCTGTCTGTCTCTCTTTCTGTCTGTCTGTCTCTCTCTCTCGGTCTCTGTCTGTCGGTCTCTCTCTCTCGGTCTCTGTCTGTCGGTCTCTCTGTCTGTCTCTCTCTCTCGGTCTCTGTCTGTCTCTCTCTCTCTGTCTGTCTGTCTCTCTCTCTCGGTCTCTATCTGTCTCTCTCTCGGTCTCTGTCTCTCTGTCTGTCTCTCGGTCTCTGTCTGTCTCTCTCTCTCGGTCTCTGTCTGTCTGTCACTCTCTCTCTTGGTCTCTGTCTGTCACTCTCTCTCTCGGTCTCTGTCTCTCTGTCACTCTCTCTCTCGGTCTCTGTCTCTCTCTCTCTCTCTCTCGGTCTCTGTCTGTCTCTCGGTCTCTCTCTCGGTCTCTGTCTGTCTGTCTCTCTCTCTCTCTCTCGGTCTCTTTCTATCTGTCTGTCTCGGTCTCTGTCTGTCTGTCTCTCTATCTGTCTGTCTGTCTCTTTATCTCGGTCTCTGTCTGTCAGTCTCTCTCTCTCGGTCTCTGTCTGTCTGTCTCTCTGTCTGTCTGTCTCTCTCTCTCGGTCTCAGTCTGTCTGTCTCTCTCGGTCTCAGTCTGTCTGTCTCTCTCGGTCTCCGCCTGTCTCTCTCTCTCTCGGTCTCTGTCTCTCTGTCTCTCTGTCTCTCTGTCTCTCTGTCTGTCTCTTTCTCTCGGTCTCAGTCAGTCTCTCTCTCTGTCGGTCTCTCTCTCTCGTTCCCTGTCTGTCTCGTTCCCTGTCTGTCTTTCTCTCTGTCTGTCGATCTCTGTCTGTCTCTCTCTCTCTCGGTCTCTGTCTGTCTGTCTCTCTCTCTCTCGGTCTCTGTCTCTCTGTCTCTCTGTCTCTCTGTCTCTCTGTCTGTCTGTCTATCTGTCTCTTTCTCTCGGTCTCTGTCTGTCAGTCTCTCTCTCTGTCGGTCTCTCTCTCTCGGTCTCTGTCTGTCTGTCTCTCTGTCTGTCTGTCTCTCTCTCTCGGTCTCTGTCTGTCTGTCTCTCGGTCTCTGTCTGTCTGTCTCTCGGTCTCTGTCTTTCTGTCTCTCTCTCTCCGTCTCTGTTTGTCGGTCTCTTGCTCTCAGTCTCTGTCTGTCTCTCTCTCTCTCTCTCGGTCTCTCTCTGTCTGTCTCTCGGTCTCTGTCTCTCTCTCGGTCTCTGTCTCTCTTTCTCTCTCTCTCTCGGTCTTTGTTTGTCTCTCTCTCTATCTCTCTCTCGGTCTATCTCTCTCAGTCTCTCTCTCAGTCTCTGTCTGTCTGTCTCTCTCTCTCAGTCTCTGTCTGTCTGTCTCTCTCTCTCGGTCTCTATCTGTCTCTCTCTCGGTCTCTGTCTCTCTGTCTGTCTCTCGGTCTCTGTCTGTCTCTCTCTCTCTCGGTCTCTGCCTGTCTCTCTCTCTCGGTCTCTGTCTGTCTGTCTCTCTCTCGGTCTCTCTCTCTCTGTCTCTCGGTCTCTGTCTGTGTCTCTCGGTCTCTGTCTGTCTCTCTTTCTCGGTCTCTGTCTGTCTGTCTCTCTGTCTGTCTGTCTATCTCTCTCGGTCTCTCTCTCTCTGTCTCTCGGTCTCTGTCTATCTCTCTCTCTCTCTCGGTCTCTGTCTGTCTCTCTCTCTCTATCGGTCTCTGTCTGTTTGTCTCTCGGTCTCTCTCTCTCGGTCTCTCTCTCTCGGTCTCTGTCTGTCTGTCTCTCTCTCTCGGTCTCTGTCTGTATGTCTCTCTGTCGGTCTCTCTCTCTCGGTCTCTGTCTGTTTCTCTCTCTCTCTCTCTCGGTCTCTGCCTGTCTCTCTCTCTCGGTCTCTGTCTGTCGGTCTCTCTCTCTTGGTCTCTGTCTGTCTGTCTGTCTGTCTCTCTCAGTCTCTGTCTGTTGGTCTCTCTCTCTCTCTCGGTGTCTGTCTGTCTCTCTCTCTCTCTCTCGGTCTCTGTCTGTCTCTCTCTCTCGGTCTCTGTCTGTCTGTCTCTCTCGGTCTCTGTCTGTCTGTCACTCTCTCTCTCGGTCTCTGTCTGTCGGTCTCTCTCTCTCGGTCTCTGTCTGTCTCTCTATCTCTGTCTCTCTCTCTCTCGGTCTCTGTCTGTCTCTCGGTCTCTCTCTCCTTCTCTCTCTCGGTCTCTGTCTGTCTCTCTCTCTCTCTCTCTCTCGGTCTCTTTCTATCTGTCTCTGTCGGTCTCTCTCTGTCAGTCTCTCTCTCTCTGTCGGTCTCTCTCTCTCGGTCTCTGTCTGTCTGTCTCTCGGTCTCCGCCTGTCTCTCTCTCTCTCTCGGTCTCCGCCTGTCTCTCTCTCTCTCGGTCTCTGTCTCTCTCTCTCTCTCTCTCTCTCGGTCTCTGTCTGTCTCTCTCTCTCGGTCTCTGTCTGTCTGTCTCTTTCTCTCGGTCTCTGTCTGTCTCTTTCTCTCGGTCTCTGTCTGTCTCTCTATCTCTGTCTCTGTCTGTCTCTTTCTCTCGGTCTCTGTCTGTCTCTCGGTCTCTCTCTCCTTCTCTCTCTCGGTCTCAGTCTGTCTGTCTCTCTCTCTCAATTCAATTCAATTCAATTCAAGGTGCTTTATTAGCATGACCGATGGGTACAATCAGTGTTGCCAAAGCAAATGAAAGTAATTATATTTACATGAAACAAAACAAAAATAGAAGTAAAATAAAATCTACAGACATATTACAGACATTTACAACAAAGACATATTATACAATATTGACATATTCTGTAGGCGGCTGGAGCATTATTGGGAGACAGACTCACTGTTCCTCAGGCTGTGACAGGAGATCACATACTGGGCTGCCAGTTCAACTGAGTTCCCTCCTCCCTCTCCCAGTAGGATTGGGACCCGTTGTGATTCTGGCAGGTGTGGGAACTCTGGGATTAGATTTCTGAATTTAGGGAAGAATGTTTCTCTAATCCCAGAGTATCTGTCACAGTGCAGTAGGAAGTGCACCTCTGTCTCTATTTCTCCCCGCTGGCAGTGGGAGCACAGCCTGTCCTCTCTGGACAGCCAGGTCTGCCTGTGTCGCCCAGTTTCTATGGCCAGGTTGTGGTCACTGAGCCTGTACTTCGTCAGGGTCTGTTTCTGTTTGTTATTTTTTATTTTGGTCAAATATTCAGCTAGTGTGTATTGTCTGTTTAAGGTTCTGTAACATTCCAGTTTATGTTGTGTCTGTGTGTGTGTGTCCCAGTGTGTGAGATATTGCTGTTTGATCTGTGCTGTGATGTGGTTGAGTCTGGGTTGTGGTGCTCTAGCAGTGCTGTCCTGAGGCTGGTTAGTGTCGGTGTGGCTCAGGTCGGTGAGCCTCAGGACCAGCTGGCTCAGGGGGCTCTGTTTTGGGCTCAGCTCTTGGCTCAGCAGGGCTTTGTGGTGGTAGGAATTTTGGTCACTGTTTTTTAGGTGTAGCCAATACTTGAATATTCTTTTCTGTATGTTTATCAATAGTGGGTACTGGCCTAATTCGGCCCTGCACCCGTTGTTAGGAGTTCTTCTCTGCACACGGAGGATGTTTCTACAGATCTCCATGTGCAGAGTTTCTGTGGGGTGTTTGTCCCATTGGGTGTAATCCTGGTCTGTGAGGGGACCCCACACTTCACTGCCGTATAGGGCAATGGGTTGGATTACACTTTCAAGTATTTGGAGCCAGATTCTTGTTGGTGGGTTGATGTTGAAGAGCCTCTTTCTTATTGCGTAGAAAGCCCTGAGTGCCTTCTCCCTCAGTGCCTTCACTGCCAGGTCAAAACTCCCGGAAGAGCTGATGGTGAGACCGAGATATGTGTAGCTGGATAGTGCTCCAATGTGTTGTTGTTCAGTGTGAATTTGTACCTGTTTCCCTGAGGTCTGGCTTTCTTCTGGAAAACCATAACTCTGGTCTTGTCCAGATTGACTGTCAGTGCCCAGGTCTGACAGTACTGCTCCAGCAGTGCCAGGTTCTGCTGCAGCCCCTGTTCTGTGGGCGACAGCAGGACCAGGTCATCTGCGTAGAGCAGGAACTTGATTTCTGTGTCGTGTAGTGTGAGACCAGGAGCTGCAGACTGCTCCAACATTCCTGCTAATTCGTTGATATAGATATTGAACAGTGTTGGGCTCAGGCTGCAGCCCTGTCTCACCCCGCGGCCTTGGGTGAAGAATTTAGTCCTTTTGTTTCCAATTTTCACTGCACATTTGCTCTCTGAATACATTGATTTAATGATGTCGTACACTTTGCCCCCTATGCCACTTTGGAGTAGTTTATAAAACAATCTCTTATGCCAAATCGAGTCAAATGCTTTTTTGAAATCGACAAAGCAGGCAAAAATTTTTCCTTTGTGTTTTTGGTGGACGTGTTTGTCTATCAGTGTGTGCAGGGTGTAAATGTGATCAGATGTGCGGTGATCTGGCAAGAAGCCAATCTGACTTTTACTCAGGACATTGTGTTCGGTAAGGAAGGCCAGTATTCGTGTATTCAGGATACTGCAGAATACCTTCCCCAGGTTACTGTTCACACAGATGCCCCGGTAGTTGCTGGGATCGAGTTTATCTCCACTCTTATAGATGGGCGTGATCAGTCCTTGGTTCCAGGCCTCGGGGAAACATCCAGCTGTCATGATGAGATTGAGGAGTTTGAGCAGGGCTTGTTGCAACTTTGGGCTGCTGTGTCTCAGCATCTCATTTATGACACCATCATGGCCACAGGCTTTGCGTGGTCTGAGGGCCTGGAGTTTGTCCAGTAGCTCCTGCTCAGTGATTGGGGAGTCTAAGGGGTTTTGGTTGTCTTTGATAGCCAATTCCAAAATTTTGAGTTTTTCATAAATGGTGTTTTGGTCTGATTGATTTGTATTTGGGAGCTTTTCATAGAGATTTTCAAAGTATGTTTGCCAGATTGTTCCATTTTGGATGGCCAATTCTTCTGGTTTTGATTTGTTTAAGTTGTTCCACTTCTCCCAGAAACAGTTCTGATTTAGTGACTCCTCAATTTCTGCAAGTTGTTTGTCTATGTATGTGTTTCTTTTCTTTTTCAGCGTGTGTTTGTAACGTTTTACCATGTCACAGTACCTGAGTCGCAGATCTGTGTTGTGTGGTTGTCTGTGTTTTTCATTTGAGTCTTTTCGTAGTGCATTTCTGATGTTTTTGCACTCCGTATCAAACCACTTTTCTTTTGCTTTTGTTTTTTGGTAGTTTTTTGATTTAGTTGTTTTTAGCTTAGATTTTGATGCTAGTTTGTGGAATAGGTGATTTAGTTTTTGTGTGGCTAAGTTGATGCCTAATTTGTTGGTTTGATACGGAGTGTTTAGGAATGTGTCCATCAGTGTCTGAATTTCGTCATCGCCCAGTGCAGTTTGGTATCTGTCCAGGCTGTCTGTGTCCCATCTGTACGCCTGGTTGAGGTCATACAGCTGGCTGGGCTGTGTCCGTGTGTCTCTGTACTGGTGTGCTCTCTTCATGTAGAGTGTGATCTGGCTGTGGTCGGAGAGGGGAGTTTGTGGCCTGACAGTGAAGGCACTGATACAGGAGGGGTCCAGGTCGGTGATGGCGTAGTCCACCACACTGCTACCCAGAGCTGAGCTGTAGGTGAACCTGCCTAGAGAGTCCCCTCTAGTCCTGCCGTTGACGATGTACAGGCCCAGCCCTTGACAGAGCTGCAGCAGCTCGCGCCCGGTGCTGTTGACCGTAGTGTCATGGCTGCACCTGTGTGAGGTGACCGGTGTGTGGTACAGAGGGGATTGTCCGAATATGTGAGTGTTTCCCTGTGTGCTGGTGAAGTCTGCCAGTGTGCCTGTTCGTGCGTTGAGGTCACCATAGAGCAGCACGTTTCCCTGGCCCTGGAAGTGACCGATCTCCGTGTGGAGACTGGGGAGAATTCCCTCACTGTAGTAGGGGGATTCTGAGGGCGGGATGTAGACAGCACACAGGAAAACCTCGTTTTCTGTACAGATGGTATTTCTTTTGATTTTAAGCCAAACTCGTGACTCTTCTTTCTTTACTAATTGTATGGAGTGACTGAGCTCCGCTCTGTACCACACAATGATCCCCCCAGAGTCTCTGCCCCAGGTGATTTGGGGTTTTTTGACAGAGGGCACCATGATCTCCTTGTAGCCTGGGGGACAGTGGGTAGCCAAGTCTCCCCGACACCATGTCTCCTGTAGGATCATGATGTCTGTCTCCTTTACATCCTTGATAAATTCAGGATCAGTGCTCTTCAGCCCAAATGCTGACGAGCCCAGACCCTGAATGTTCCACATACTTATCTTTAGAGATCTCATTGTTATCGCTTGAATTATCTTTGCAAGTTGTTATTGTTTTCTGGAACTGTATCAAATTTGTGTTGGACATTTACATCATCGACAGAAACAAGTATTGTGCTGGGTTTTTGTCTGTCGCTGTGGGTGGTGGAAGTTCAGCTCATAAGCCGGGTGCAGATGAGGTTCAGGAGCTGCCGGATTTCTCCCAGCTCCAAACCGCTCGGGACTGCTGGTCTGGCCAGGGCTGCGGCGTAGCTGTGCAGGAGGGGCTCGGTCCGGCTCTGTAGTTGTGCTGGGTGGGGAGGGGTTGTGGTTCTGGTCCGGTTCAGCTGCTGGTCTGGGTGAGGGGCATGGGGTGGGGCGCTGGTTCTGGTCCTGTTAGGTCGTTGGTCTGGGTTGGAGGGCTGTAGGGTGGTGCTGGTTCTGTTCTTTGTGGGTTGAGCTGGTCTGGGTTGGGGGTGTGGGTGCTGGGGCGTTCCTCTGGTAGTCCTCCTGTTTCTCTCTGGGGTGCTGTTCGGGTGTCTGCCCAGTGTGGTGTCTTTCAGAGTTTTTGTGAAGAGTCCAATGGTCTGTTTTTTGAGGTGTTTATGGTCGTGTAGGTGCTGTGGTCCAAGGGTGGAGTGATGGGCCAGGTAGACGTTTGGGAGCAGGGCGCAGCACCGTGAGATCTCGGCGTTGATTCTCTGGATGGTGTGGTGCTGCTCGTCCCGTCTCGGCAGCAGGGTGGAGATGACAATTCGGGCGCGAGGGAACTCCTGTATGGCCCTCTCTGCCACTCTCCTGATGGACTGGGCCACCTGCTCCCTCTGGGTCCTCAGGTCGTTGGTGCCGGTGTGGATGATGATGTGCTGAGGGGCTCCCAGTACCGACCTGGACAGCAGCTGCAGGGCCTTCTCTGTCGTCGGACACCAGAGCTTTGCTGTTTGCAATCCCGGGAAGAGCCTGTGCTCATCGATGTACCTCCCGTTGGAGTCGATGAGAAGGGCTACTTCCATGCGTCTGCCTCTGGTGTCCAGTCTGCTGGAGGGGCGCTGTGCTGCCGGGCGGGCGGCTGCTTGGGGGGGTGCAGTGTGTGAGGTGGAGGAGTTGGGTGGGGCCGGGTGTGTGTGTGGGTCACCCTGAGTGTTCGGCAAGGTGGATGTGCTTTTGGGCAGTGGAGTTGTGAGGGGATTTGGGGTGCCGGGGGGTGCAGTGGGTGTGGTGTTTGCTACGGTGGGGGTACTGGGTAAGTGGGAGTTGGTGGTGGGGGTTGTAGGGGTGTCAGGTTGTGTGGAGGTGGGTGTGTCTTTGCGGGTTGGGGGTGGGTGTTGTGTGTTGTGTGTTCTGGGTCTCAGGGCTGTTCTGTTGCAGTCCGGGCTGCAGTGGGAAGTAGTGAGTTTCCTCAGCTGGTCTTTGAGAGTCTTGCTTGTCCTCTCCGCGAGCTGCAGCTCCTCTCTCAGCTCTGCTACTTCCGACTGCAGCTGACTGTTGTCCTGCAGCAGCTCCTCCATCTGTGCCCTGAGCTGTTTGTTGGAGGTTTTACATTCGTTCTTGTGTTTGTTAACCTCGTCTCTTAGCTGTTGTGCTGTCTGCCCCTCTGTGAGTCTCCCCAGCATCAGCTCCTTGAACTCAGTGAAGTCCAGCTCCAGAGCAGAGAGTTTCTCTCTCAGGAGGCGCGCTGTGCTGTGGTCACAGGGGGGTTGGTGTGGGCTGTGTGTGTCCGGGTGGTGTGTTTCCGTGTTGCCGAGGGCTACACTCTTGCTGGGCTGTTCTGTGGCTGAGGTTGTGTTTGTGGGCTCTAAAACAGGTGGAGCTGAACTCTCCGGTGCTGTGGGCATCAGGCTGCTGGGTTTTTCTCCTGTTTCTGGGGGAGGTTTCTCCAGGTCGGCCTGTGTTTTAAGGTCTGTGAACTTTTCCTCGAAAAGCTCCAGAGCGGCCTCACTGCCCTGTATCATCACTGTACCATTGTGGTAGGTGTTGACAGTCAGGACAGTGTCTTCTACCTCGCTGTCGCCCCCTATGGAGATTTGCCTGCCTTTGCTGATGCCCCTTCTGGTGGTGTTTGTATAATTCTTACACACAGCTGTGTGCCAGGCATTCGGATGCTCAGTAAAAAAGAGCAGGTTGGTTTTTATGTGTTTTTCTCCTGCCTGGCAGTAGTCAGCAATGAGGGTCTCTGGGTTTTCTTTCATCCAGGAGTCTTTGTACTGTTTCCTGGTCTTAACGGTTTTCACGTCCTCAGGGTACTGGAGTACTGTGCTGAGGGGGCAGGGCTGCTCCAGTGGGGCTGTGTTCTGCTCTGTACTCATCTTCCTCTTTTAAATACAATGGGCCCAGGTGAGAAGAGCAAACAGACGGCCTGGCTCGGGCGTTTTGAATACAATCAGCCCCCTGTTGCTTGGGAACAGGTTCTTCAACTTTGGCCTTTTGAGTGTAGTGGGCCCGAGTGGTATTTTGTTTAATTTAAACTTTAAGGTAACTTTTTCTAAAGACTTTTTAAACTTTTATCTAGCAAAGCAGTTCAATTTTTTAGAGGCCTCTTCAAGAAAGGAGAAGAAAGAACAGGGCTTACCAGGTGTTTTTCGTGTTGGTGGCTGAGTTCTTGGCTTCTCCTGATGCTGCTTCTATTTTCCCTTTCCTTCTTGTTTCCTTTGGTGTACTTTTTCTTTCTTT
>NW_028296763.1:10000-12500 GCF_055471065.1 Atractosteus spatula | reverse complement strand
TCTGTCTGTCTCTCTTTCTGTCTGTCTCTCTCTCTCGGTCTCTGTCTGTCCGTCTCTCGGTCAATATCTCTCTCTCGGTCTCTCTCTCTCTCTCTCTCTCTCTCAGTCTCTGTCTGTCTGTCTCTCTTTCTCGGTCTCTGTCTGTCTGTCTCTCTCTCTCGGTCTCTGTCTGTCTGTCTCTTTCTCGGTCTCTCTCTGTCGCTCTCTCTCGGTTTCTGTCTGTCTGTCTCTCTCTCTCGGTCTCTCTCTTTCTCTCTCTCTCTCTCGGTCTCTGTCTGTCTGTCTCTCATTCTCGGTCTCTGTCTGTCTGTCTCTCTTTCTCGGTCTCTGTCTGTCTGTCTCTCTCTCTCGGTCTCTGCTTTTCTCTCTCTCTCGGTCTCTGTCTGTCTGTCTCTCTCTCTCGGTCTCTGTCTGTCTGTCTCCCGGTCTCTGTCTGTCTCTCTGTCTGTCTCTCTCTCTCGGTCTCTGTCTGTCTGTCTCTCTCTGTCTGTCTCTCTCTCTCGGTCTCTCTCTCTCTGTCTCTCTCTCGGTCTCTGTCTGTCGCTCTCTCTCTGTCTCTGTCTGTCTGTCTCTCTCTCTCTGTCTGAGACAGACCGACAGACAGAGACCAAGAGAGAGAGACAGACAGAGAGACAGACAGTGACAGAGACCGAGAGACAGACAGACAGTGACCGAGAGAGAGAGACAGACAGACAGAGACCGAGAGAGAGAGAGACAGATAGAGACCGAGAGATAGAGAGACAGACAGAGAATGAGAGAGAGAGTCAGATAGAGACCGAGAAAGAGAGTCAGACAGAGAGACCAAGTGAGAGAGAGAGAGACAGACAGAGACCGAGAGAGAGAGAGAGAGACAGACAGAGACCGAGAGAGAGAGAGTGAGACAGACAGAGACCGAGAAAGAGAGAGAGAGAGACCGAGAGAGAGAGACAGACAGACAGAGACCGAGAGAGAGAGAGAGAGAGAGAGAGAGAGAGAGAGAGAGAGAGAGAGAGAGAGAGACAGACAGACAGACAGACAGAGACCGAGAAAGAGAGAGAGAGAGACCGAGAGAGAGAGACAGACAGACAGAGACCGAGAGAGAGAGAGAGAGAGAGAGAGACAGACAGAGACCGAGAAAGAGAGTCAGACAGAGAGACCGAGTGAGAGAGAGAGAGACAGACAGAGACCGAGAGAGAGAGAGAGACAGACAGAGACCAAGAGAGAGAGTCAGACAGAGACCGAGAAAGAGAGTCAGACAGAGAGACCGAGTGAGAGAGAGAGAGAGACAGACAGAGACCGAGAGAGAGAGAGAGAGAGAGAGAGAGAGAGAGAGAGAGAGAGAGAGAGAGAGAGAGAGAGAGAGAGAGAGAGAGTCAGACAGAGACCGAGAAAGAGAGTCAGACAGAGAGACCGAGTGAGAGAGAGAGAGAGAACACAATGTCCTGAGTAAAAGTCAGATTGGCTTCTTGCCAGATCACCGCACATCTGATCACATTTACACCCTGCACACACTGATAGACAAACACGTCCACCAAAAACACAAAGGAAAAATTTTTGCCTGCTTTGTCGATTTCAAAAAAGCATTTGACTCGATTTGGCATGAGAGATTGTTTTATAAACTACTCCAAAGCGGCATAGGGGGCAAAGTGTACGACATAATTAAATCAATGTATTCAGAGAGCAAATGTGCAGTGAAAATTGGAAACAAAAGGACTAAATTCTTCACCCAAGGCCGCGGGGTGAGACAGGGCTGCAGCCTGAGCCCAACACTGTTCAATATCTATATCAACGAATTAGCAGGAATGTTGGAGCAGTCTGCAGCTCCTGGTCTCACACTACACGACACAGAAATCAAGTTCCTGCTCTACGCAGATGACCTGGTCCTGCTGTCGCCCACAGAACAGGGGCTGCAGCAGAACCTGGCACTGCTGGAGCAGTACTGTCAGACCTGGGCACTGACAGTCAATCTGGACAAGACCAGAGTTATGGTTTTCCAGAAGAAAGTCAGACCTCAGGGAAACAGGTACAAATTCACACTGAACAACAACACATTGGAGCACACATCCAGCTACACATATCTCGGTCTCACCATCAGCTCTTCCGGGAGTTTTGACCTGGCAGTGAAGGCACTGAGGGAGAAGGCACTCAGGGCTTTCTACGCAATAAGAAAGAGGCTCTTCAACATCAACCCACCAACAAGAATCTGGCTCCAAATACTTGAAAGTGTAATCCAACCCATTGCCCTATACGGCAGTGAAGTGTGGGGTCCCCTCACAGACCAGGATTACACCCAATGGGACAAACACCCCACAGAAACTCTGCACATGGAGATCTGTAGAAACATCCTCCGTGTGCAGAGAAGAACTCCTAACAACGGGTGCAGGGCCGAATTAGGCCAGTACCCACTATTGATAAACATACAGAAAAGAATATTCAAGTATTGGCTACACCTAAAAAACAGTGACCAAAATTCCTACCACCACAAAGCCCTGCTGAGCCAAGAGCTGAGCCCAGAACAGAG
>NW_028296762.1:0-55347 GCF_055471065.1 Atractosteus spatula | reverse complement strand
TTTTAAAAAGTACGAGAAAAGTACAACATGCTTAAGAATATTTATGGTTACATCCATATTACAATGAAGGTAAATATACCAAGATATTAAAATACAATTGTACAGTCCTAACTTAATAATGCCTGTGAAGTTTTCCAACAAATCCGAACTGTAATTTTGAAATATTATTGCTGAGACTGATAAGAGAGTACAAAGATCAAATTCAATGAGTGAAAATGCACCCGTAGTTCTCTAAACTGAGTTTCTTCCCTGAAATGACTTGCTTGCGAAGCACCAAGCAGCCTTGAACGGATCGCGGAAATCAAATATACAGTACAGATGGATTCAGAGTGTGCTTTCCAACTTTTGTGCAACATTTTCCTTTGATAGGGCAGAGTTGTCTTCACAATCTGGGTTAAATAAAAAGGAGTGACGTCAGTGTTAAACAGCTTTCCTTTTTGGGGAACAACGGTTGTGTTCCATATTTCTAATTATTTTGGTTTCAAGATCGCAATTTAGTGTGAAACATAAAAGCCAGCTGGATAAGCTTTATTAATTTCCCTCACGGGATCAATAAAGTATCTATCTATAAATCTCTTACACGTCATTTACAATGGCCTTTCAACTAATAGCCCGTGCAGGGACCAAACTCTAGCTGTTGGTACAGTACGAGTTGCGTAAGGCTCTGTAACGCGCAGATGAGAAACTAACCTCTGCTTCTTCATTATATACACAGTGAGCTATACAGTATATGCGAGCTTACTGCCTCCTACGGGCTCTGTATTTGATTGCGGTACAAGACCGGCCGTGGAGATAAAGTGAGACTGCTTTGTACCTTAAAAGGCTCATAGCGTCCCTGGGAGGGCTCAAACCACCACCCTTTCGGTTAACAACCGAGCCACAAAGACTCATGTACAGCTTAACACTTCTCGGTCTCGGTGAAAGTGATACACTCCGTAAAATTTCCAGAGATTCATTTATTTTTAAAGGAAAATCACCAACAGCGGCCGAGAGCTACTGGAGTTTTTTCATTCTATACTGCGATTTCTGAAGGGTACCCTGTGAAAATACGAGTTTTGACGAGAAGGGATGGACATATAAGGTCAGAAGGCTTGAGGAACTGAACTTTAAGGTGAAGACTGCGGGTTCAGTAGCAGCAGAACCTGATCAGTATCAGTTGACTCCGATATACCTTGAAAATGAACTTGGGGATTTAGAGTCAGACGTGCTACCGTTGCACTATGGGGTACTTAATTTAAAAAAAAAATAGGAAAACAAATCAGTGTTCCTGGATCTGTAATTGAGAACAACACCTGCACAAGAGCTGCGCAGGAAGAATAAAATGTTGTCTGGGAAGAAGAGACTCTCTTCGGAAGAGCAGCGCTCTTCACAGGAGATTTTTTTTTGTGAGGCTGATTTGTCTCCTTTGAGGAATTCAAAGACGCTGATGACCGCGACCTCGTGGCGCAACGGTAGCGCGTCTGACTCCAGTTCAGAAGGCTGCGTGTTCAAATCACGTCGAAGTCAGCTGTTAGTTTTTCAGGTTCTGCTAGTCCTGAACACCATGCAGTTGAGTTCTATCTGAACACCACATAGATGATCTAAACAAAATAGAGCAGTACAGGACACGCAGTGTGGAGCTCACACAGCGAACAGCCTTGAACACGAGAAAAGGCACCGTTCACATCTGCTAAACATCACGTCCAACTTTAGAGACAGCTACATCATAGAATGGAATCCCGGAAGTTTCAGGTAACTTTCTTTTTAAAAAATACAGGTTCAAGCAAACCTGAAAGTTAGGGAGTTTCGGACACTTTTCTTTTATTAAATAGTGTCTGAAGCCTGAAAATGTAATTTGAAAAAAAAAACGCTATTGGACATTAGCAGGTGCTTTTTGTAACGATTTGCTATTTCATGCTGGAAAACAAAGGAAACAGACCCAACGTTTGCTTTCAGGTGCGGTTCATTACATAATAGACATCTATTACTGAGGAGCTTGAATAAAATGTACACGAGTCAGGTAGAAGTCGAACCTATAATCTTATGATCCGAAATCAGCTGCGTTATTTATTAAACCGCTGGTATTTCACATAACCTGAATTCCCCCATAGTGTGCTCAGCGCCGCTGCTAGTAATACACCGCCACGTCTAAAATTTCAAAGTGAGAAACGTGTTTTCTGATTTTTTATGTTTTAAAATATCATCTCATTAAATCAGACAAAGGGTTTATGTTTCGCACTGAAATTCCGATTGATTGAGAATTCAAAGAAAGACTTTCTTCCACAACACCGTATAATTATCACATCCACCAGACTCTCCAACCTCTCCAGACCTTGCTGGGTGAGCATTTGCTCCGATAAATTAGGTCACGTATCATGTTAAATCACTTCTTCTCAACACAACATTTCCTGGTGCACGTTTTCTCTATGAAAAAAAAAATACATTTTTCCCTTGCACGATTTCTCGTTTTTATCAAAGCGTACAGAAAGAAAAAAGAGGAAGAAATAGTGTTGCAAAAGAACTCTGTCGCCCTTGGGAGATGTCAAACCCATTGGACATGAAAAATGCCAGATAAAAGCCAGTTCTCTTCGTTTCTCAGTGTCGGGGCTGCTACTGTATGTAAAAGAGGCAATTTGCTCTGAGAGCAGGTTCAGCGCTTACTGAACGCAGATGTCTCAGAGCGGTGTGTCCAAGTGGCTGTAAAAGGAAACAGCTGTCCTGTCACCATAGCTTAGTTGGTTAAAGCGCCTTTTTATTAAACAAAAGAACCTAGGTTCAAATCCCAGCTGTGTATTTTTTCCTATCTTGTAGTACAGAACGTACCATTTTGGTCACTCACAAAGGGCTTGATTTCGTTAAATGCATGTGTTCATTTCCTTTCTGGAAAACTTGTTTTTGATGAAATTCACACAGCTTGCGAAAAATGAAATTCAATTCTTGGTTATCAGTGCAGAAGAAATATTACCGGCTGGCAAAAAGAATGGTAAGAGATTTTTTTTAACCGGAAACTTGTGATTCGAGAAAAAATGTCCAGCAGTTAGTCTCTGTGGCGCAATCGGTTAGCGCGTTCGGCTATTAATCAAAAGGTTGGTGGTTCGACGCCACCCGGGGAAGGGCTTCTTTGGCGATGTAAATATTGTCTTCGCATAGGTCAATTGGATTTCTCAGCGAAACCATAGCCATTTTAATATTTGTAGGAAATGCGAGTGTTCAACACGTGTCAAAAATGTCCAATAATGCCCAACATCGCAACTCCCCAGAAAACCATATTCTCACAAGAAAAATGATCGTCGAATCATTTATACTCCCGTCACATCCTCTGCTGAAATATTTTAAAAATACAATGCAGATTTGTTTGAGAACTTGACTAGCATTGTTACGTTAGCACTGTGCAGTTGGATTTTGATATTTTGACATATTTACCTTAATTTTAAACATAAATACAATCTATTGTAATTGTGTTGTAATATTAAAATATGTTAGCTGAGGATGCAAAGGGGTGAAAGGGAAAGGTCAGAGGGTATAGTAACAACAAGGTTAGGATTGGTGGAGGTGGCAGGGGTGTTGATGGTTTTTCTCTGTAGAGGATGATTGAGTTTTTTATCCTTCTCTGAAGTGAGAAACTGGAAGAGTTGGGAGTTGAGAGATCTGATGAGGTTAGATATAAAAGGAAGATGATGTTGAGCTGTTAGCGGTAAAAAATACTTAATGTCTTTGATGTTGTCATCAAAGATAAACTGCAGTAAGCAAAGATAAAAAGAAAATTATCTTTGCTTACTGCCCTGTCTTTCTCACACCTGAAGAAGGCTCCACGGCCAACAAGTTGTGTTTCCTTTCTTCTCTTTTCAGCATGGAATAACCCTTTACTTGTTCCTTTGCAGCATACGCATGCTGACGCAGCTACTCACCTGATATTTAAATTTCCTATAATCACAAATATGAATGTCCACTGTGGGTATTTTTTCCATGATTATTTATTCTGTCATTGAAGCATATTTTATGTCATACCGAAGTGTCATAATCACTGAATTTTTTTTTTTTCATTTAGAAAGTAAGAAAGTGATAAATCACTATGAATTGCATTTAGCCTGTTCTGATCTAGATTGTCTATATACTTTAACATGCCATGTTCACAATGTCACAACTCAGAAATGCAACAGTGAAGTGTTGTAATTACCAATGTACATAGTGTCGGAACATTGAGATGTTTTGGTAATGAGGAAGGAGGGACATGCCAGGTTCACAGGGTCATATTTAAAAAAATAGCACAGTAAAATTTCCTAAAGTTCAGGATTTTGATAGTCTGTTCCATTGTCTCTCACACCTCAGTGTCAGAATTTTTAGATGTTTTTATACAGATGCAGCCATTCAAAGTGCGCGTCACAGACACGTACCGCAGGTGACGTCGCTCAGTATGACGCAAGATGACGCGTGGCACCGCAGTAAGTGATTGGTTGACCGACAGGGGCACTCGTGGTCCGTTGGTCTGTCGTAGAAAGACTTACAGTAAAAACGTCTTTGCTGTGCCCGTTGTAGATATTGAATTTTACCACTGAAGGGAAATCTTAGTAGCTGAGCATAAAAAGAATAGGAGCATACTGTAACGCGTGTGAAAGCCATAAACGATATTAATTTTGGAACATAAACATACAGTATATAGCTGGTCTTGGTACTTTAAAGAAAAAAATACACACCGGTATTCCATTTCTCCCTAAACATTGTAAGCTTCGAAGTCTTTAACTAACGTGATACCGGAGTCAACAAGCATACTTTTAGAATTTGATTAAAAGGGAATATAATATGGAATCGCGTATCTCAAGAATTTAATAACGGTATGATTATATCCGTGTACTGCGGCAGGGCTGTGTAGGGCTGTTTCGCCTGCCTGCTCCAGCGAGCTGACTGTAGCCGACTGGTCTAGGTGCGTGCCTGCCAACGGGCAGGCTGTGTGCTCGAATCCAGCTGGACCTTCTAGTTTTATTTATTTATTTTTTAATCGCGTAACATAAACATATTACCGTATGCAAACTGTACTGTATACAGTATGTATATGTATATTTAATGTCTTAACTGTGCCCGTTTAATTGAATTTAAAAAAATTATTTAACACGAACATTAAGCTGTTTACATCTTCCGCCTGAGAACAGTCACCCGTTGCTACCCAACGCAGAATGGTGATTGGCTGACACCATCTGACACCCCTCTGATTGGAGAAAAAAGACGTGCTGGTTTGCTATACATACTGTAACAGGAAGAGGATTTCTTTCTATTCAAAACGTGTATTTTAAAAGTTTAAGTAAAAACCTTACAGCGTACACAGATTTCTAAACTGATCAGGATCGTTATCTTTGTCTTATGCATAATAATATTCACCGCTCTGTGCAGCAAATTAATAATAGACTTTATTTTATATAGCGTTTTAAACGAATAAGTAATTAGATTGCTCATAAACCTAATCACTTGCTTTTTCTTTTTATTTAGGCTCAGATTTCAACTATAGATCGTATTATTAATAACCATAATAACAACCAACCAACAAAAACAACCATATAAACATAATACCAACCAAAAACATAGATAACAACCACAATACAAAATCAAATATATCAAACCATTTTACTCTCGCAAAGTCCTCCAATTATCATAATCCCGCCCCTTATGCAAAACCAAACCTTCCTCCCATCCCAGTTTATCCTGTTTATCATAAACAAAATCCACCTCAATTTTCAACATAAAGCATTACACAAAATCAATACCTCAACACTCCATACTCAACAACGATAATTCACAAACAGCCAGAACATGTAACTACACATTCCCAAACAGACCTAATTTCCATAGCCCCGCCCCTTATGCAAAACCAACATCCCTCCCCTGTTCTCTCTCTCCCCTGGCGGTTGTAATTGTTTTTATTTTCAAATAAATTTTAGCAAAGTCATGCATTTTAAAAATCTTAAGATTTTTATATTTATGTCTTTCTTTAGTGGTTTCATTAGTGACAAAGGCTAAACTTTCTTGGAAAAATGTCTTTTATGTAAACCATGTTTGCTATTTATTCATTCAGGGCTAAAATATGTTCATTGTATTCTAATGAAAGAAGGGTTCCTTTCGCCGTAGTCGGGAGCCTAGCCTTTAACTAGTAAGTACTGTACTTACTGGGTTTTTGAGGGGGGGGGGGGGGGGGAGTGTCTTTCGCTGGAAATCTCGCCTCCTACTTTGAAAATACCCGTGAGACGGTTCAATTCGTCACAGCCAGCACTCCTGCAGAGAGGGGGGTTGTACTTGGAGTGTATACAGTACACGCGTTATGCTCTTCGTTAATGTCTAAGCCGGAACATATCATTATATCTCATTTTGTATTTCTTAAAAAAAATCGTTTTCCCAGCCTAACAGTATTGTTTTTAACCTGTAAATTTGCTGGACAGAGAGGTGAACATTATTACACAGAAGACAAAGATAGCGATTTACGTTGCATTGTGTATCGTGCTGCTTTAATACAGTTTTAAATAATTGGAAGTCTAAACAGTATCAGCTTTATTTATGGGTTTTAAATAAAGGTGATTTAAACGCGATTTAAATCAATATAAATGTTTATATTGTAACGCATAGGTGACTATTCATTGTTATTAAAATGACTTAAATTCGATCATGTTGTGATATTTAGAAATATACATTTGTTTGGTGCGAGTGAAGTTTTATTTAATCTCTGAGCCATACTGATTATTCTGGAAGCGAGTTTCCGCCAGGGAGTAAAAAAAAAACACACTATGGTATTCTCTCCAATGCAGTGCAGTTAAAAACATACCTCTGATGCTGCTCCTAAATGAATATCGTTTATGACCATCAGAGGCTTTATGCTCCTTTTCTTTTTTCCAGTGGATTGAACAGGGAGAGGCATTTCATGATGTACTTTTCACTGATGAAACAACAGTGGCTCTGGAACAGTTTTCAACCATGTTGTTTTATAAAAAGGGGAGATATGTACACGTTACTGAAGCTAAAAGTTTAGCCTTTGTCACTAATGTAAACACTAAATAAAGACGTATAGAAATCCCTACGTTACAGACTGTATATGGCTGGTATTGGTAGTTTAAAGAAAAAATACACACCAGTATTCCACTTTCTCCCTAAACATTTTAAGCATCAGAGTCTTACATGTGGTTATTTATTGCATAATTTAATTTTGAAAGCCACTGAGACATCAGGTACTACTGTTGTATTTATGAAAAAGAAACAAAACAAAAAACATACTAACAACTGTGCCATCCTACTCCTTAGTTAATACATTTTATTATTCATAAACAGTTAACATTGTTAGCAAAATATTTTGAATTATATTTATCCCTATTTTTTCTTTAGTTTTGTATTTAACTTATTATATGATAGTCAGACTTAATGTATATTTGAACAATGAAATGAAAATATATTTTTACAAGATTTTACATTAAGCACTTAAAATTAATATGGTTAATAAAAGTAAACTGTAACATGCTGTAACAAGATCGGTTAAACTGCGAAGAAAATGCTTTCAGAGAAAATGTTTCAGGTGTGAAGAACATAGATCTCTAATGCAATTTCAACCAAACCTGTTCCCACACACCCTGCCCCCACTACCATTAGAATATACACAAACATTCGCGTTTCATTCTGAGCAGAAGACCCTCACACCTGAAGAGTGCTGGCTGTGACGAATTAAACCGGTCTAACTGGCTTCAATCACAGACCATGTGACATGGGACTCAGTAAACTAACAGCGCCACTGGATTTGATAATACCTAACCAAAATCCGCAATATGGAAACAGAACCTGTGTGATTGTTGATAGATGATGTACTCGTAACATTTTTTCAAGACGAACTACAACATTTAAAAAATGACTTGTATGTACTTGATCTCTAATCAATCCACGGGTCCCAGCACAAAACGAAAGTAAAATGCATACCGTTTCGCGCTTCTTATTAGTTGCTCAAAAGTAATTTGACCGTATGAAATGCATAATATAAACCTAGAAACATATACGTGAGCAGTACTTAAGCACTGTAGTATCGGTGTTAAGACATACCTCTCAAATACTGTAAATCAAGTTAAAAATATCTCAAGACCGATTCTGGTCGTAATGAAACCATGTTTCGTGTATGTTTTCTTTTTCATCTTGAAATAACTCATTTCTAAATACCTTTTTCACTGTTAACATCTTGCAGCAACTTTGCGAGCAAAATATACACTCTGACAGTTCATCCTGCTACCAACATTAAATAAAACAAATCTTAAGATTTCTATATTTATGTCTTTATTTAGTGGTTTCATTAGTGACAAAGGCTAAACTTTCTTGGAAAAATGTATTTTATGTGTTGCAGAAAAAACTGACTTGCTTTAACAAAATATGTTTACAAATCCTTTCACCTGGCATTTTCGTAGTTAGAAATTATGGAACGCTCTGTTAAAAGCAAGGGAGTTTTTATGTCCGTTGCAGTTCTTTTGCAACATGAATATAATTATATCGTTATTAATTTCTTGAGATACGCGATTCCATATTATATTCCCTTTTAATCAAATTCTAAAAGTATGCTTGTTGACTCCGGTATCACGTTAGTTAAAGACTTCGAAGCTTACAATGTTTAGGGAGAAATGGAATACTGGTGTGTATGTTTTCTTTAAAGTACCGAGACCAGCCATATACTGTATGTTTATGTTAAGATTTCCCTTCAGTGGTAAAATTAGATATGAATATTCAATACTTAAACGGGCACAGTTAAGACATTAAATATACATATACATACTGTATACAGTACAGTTTGCATACGGTAATATGTTACGCGATTAAAAAATAAATAAAACTGGAAGGTCCAGCACCTTCCACCTGGATTCGAGCACACAACCTGCCCGTTGGCAGGCACGCACCTAGACCAGTCGGCTACAGTCAGCTCGCATGAGCAGGCAGGCGAAACAGCCCTACACAGCCCTGCCGCAGTACACGGATATAATCATACCGTTATTAAATTCTTGAGACACGCGATTCCATATTATATTCCCTTTTAATCAAATTCTAAAAGTATGCTTGTTGACTCCGGTATAACGTGAGAAATGGAATACCGGTGTGTATTTTTCCATGTGATATTTTAAGCTCTAGTTGAATGATAGGTGTCGCATTTTAAATCATTTTCGTAGTTAGAAATTATGAAACGCCCTGTTAAAAGCAAGGAAGTTTTTATGCCCGTTGAAGTAAAACAAAATGCCTGACAAAGTATGGCTTGGACAGATTCCAAGTGCTTGTACAAATGTGCTAAAGAAATTATACTTTGAGTATACAGCTTGTCCAAAGTCATCCATTATTAATACTATTAGTAATATCTTCGGTAAAGGCTTTGATGCATAAATATTTCTGATAAAGGTAGGTTGTGTACTTTTGTCCAACTGAGCAATCTTGCTTTCATAAAATATACCAACATTTTAATGACTGAAGATTAACATGCTGTAATACACTGTTCAAAATTAAAGGCTCAAATGCTGTACATGAGAGGTTAAGCTCCCCCTGGCGGTTTTACAAGGTGACGCCGGATAGTTTCCGGCAGAGCGTCAAATGATGCGCGATTAACCACGTGACACTGCGTGATACCGCGACACGCCCACCGGGGTATGCCGCAAAATAACGCACCCATTTTGAATGGCTGCATCTGTAACCAGGGGGTAGGTTTATAGCAAGAAGCAGAAAGTGCCATCACCCGTTGCTCATCCTCGGTTAACCATATATTCTCATATGCCATGTTCTAGACGTCCCATTTATATTAAAAAGTTCTTGTAAAATGCAAGATTTTAAGACTTTTTATGGTCAGAAGGCAAGGTCGTGGTAAATATGCAGAAAGTGCCTGTGAACTTCTGTTTTGTCTTATTTACTTATTGTGTTTGTGTTACTGTGAGTTTTGAAAATTGGTTTACAATTTTCTGAAATGTGTTTCACACAAAAATGTTATTTGGATAGTCACTACTTACATATTCCCATTTACTGAGGATAAATACAGTAATCCATCCCGATTAGTACTTTTAAAAATTACTGTAAAGAGCCATCTACAGGCGAAAGGCGGCATAACATCACAGCAGCAGCATTTAAGGCAGAAGAAGAAGCTGGCGAATAAGAAGCCAGCTTCAGCCTCGTTAATGCAATACCATTGGGTGAAGTGGAAAAATATTTCTTGCTCTGAATCCTAACATTTTTATAGGAGGTGTTCTAGTACTTCTTGCCTCAGATAAAATTGCCAATACACTTATTTCTACTCCATCAATAGTAGCAGCGTTATCGGTACTGAGTCCTAAATGTACGTCCTGTCATCATATAAAATGTCAAAAGTTTCAACTGCATTCAACTGATCAAAGTTCTCTTCGATGACAGTTATAATTTTATCCAAAATACATCCGAAACAAATTCGCACTGTTTTTTTTTATCCAGAAGAGCATCATCATGAGACTCAAAACATACCTGTTTTTTCTTCTTTCCAGGAGGAAGGATTGTTCAGATGCAAACACTGGTCCAAAATCAATGTACTCTCCTATCGCTGTTGCTTCTTTAAATCCTTCATTTGAACGTCGATATTGAGGGATGATATCGTACAAATTGTGGTTTTCTTTTAAAGCAAATTATATTAAAGTATGAGCCTCTGTTATACTGTAGTTGTCTTGGAAGTTTCGAAAGGTATAATATACCCCCTTGTGCCCTCAGCTAAAATATGATAAAATACAACAAAATTTATTTACATAGAACAGCACTTATGGTTACATGTATATTAAAATTAAGATAAATATACAAAAGTATTGAAATACAAATGTACAGTCCTAACATAATCATGCTGTCCAACTATCTTTTTTGCTTGTCAAGTTCTCCAACAAATCTGTGTTGTAATTTAATTTTAAATATTCTAACTAAGGATGCATCAAGAGCATAAATGAATTCTTCTGCCAGCCGTTCAGTCCTTGGCTGAATATGATGTCCTTGAATGTTGGTCATTATTGGCCATTCCCAGTGATATTGACTTACGTACTTAATTGTTTAACAAAAACATTCACATGTCTTGCAAATATCAAGTGGGTTAAGGTTTTGCTAAGAAATCCGAATAAGTAGAGATGAGGTTTACATTGCAATAATGAGAAGTGCATTTCTGGGTGGGCTCAAACCACTAACCTTTCAATTAACAGAGACTCACATGTGTCCCTTTTCTCCATTTGCAAGCTTAAAAAAAGAAAATAATGCTTTTTTCTTACCAGCCTGCGATATACAAGGCAAGATTTGTATTTCATCTTTCACAAGCTGTATGAATTTCATGAAAAGCAAGTTGTTCCAGAAAGAAAATGAAAACTTGCGTTAAACAAAATCAAGCTGTACGTAATCATCCATAGTGATTCATTTTGTAAGACAAGCACTGCTGGGATTTGAACTCAGCATCTCCTGTTTTAAGAGGAAAGCATGTTAACCAAATCAGCCAAAGTGCCATCAATGGATCAACACCATGTCTGAGTCAGTGATTGCAGCTGACAGTCACTGGAGGACAGTTCATCGTTCAACAAGTCAGCCTGCATAATGAGGGGGAAGAGACTGACTTCTGTGATGCAGTATCGACAAATACTAACCTTCTGTCCAACTGTTCTCTGCTGCATTCTGGATTAGCAGGTAAATATTGGTTTCCATGAATGTGTAGGGGTTTTGTGTATTTACTGGGACAATTATTAATTGTAGCAGTAAGTCACAAAATGATTCTTTGATGGCTATTAGAAAACCGACCTTGTGAGTTAACTCATTAACGCACACACACAGATACTAATACACTTATTAATACATAAAATGTGCATATAAACATAACAGATCTTAAGAGTGTGGGTTAGCAGAATACAAAAGGTATATATTAAATCATGAAGAGTTCCAAACCAAGAGGGACATACATTCCGTATACCATTCATTTAGACTGTTTCGTAAATGAACTGGGATTACAACTTCTACACTAGATACTCAAAAGCAAGTACATCACTCATAGGTATTAGATTGATATCAATTGTGGTTGAGGTAACAATTGAATTCTCGAGCTGTAATGCAGAATGTTGAATACTCATCCGATCTGTGTGGATTCAGATCTCCCGCGGACAAAAGAAGTAGTGGCAGGCTGTTGCTGTGTGCAATCGGCACTCTCTGGCTCGGTGCCAGGCAGTGGCCGGTGCGGCTGGCGAGAAGGAGAGGAGGGAGAGATTCCTGTTGCGATGCGCTGCTGATGCTCTTTGAAGACCGGCTAGTTAGTGTTGGCTGAAACTAGCAGAGCTTGTGCACATGGAAAGTGACTGCGGGTCCAAGCCAGTCACACTCTTTAGATGGGAAGAAGACCAGTTCGTTCCCGATGTAGCGCTAGCCCTGAATCCTGAGATTCAGCTGTCGACAGTTCCGACCGTAGTTCACTCGTTGATCAGGCAAGCTTTGGCGGTGGAGTACCGGTGGTTCACGAGGCTGTCAGCTGGGCTAACCTACGGTAGTTCAGTGGCTAAAAGTTCCGCGGGCATTCGAGACCCATGTGGGGTTACCCTGCCCTACCAGTTCCTGATTGGCTGATTGAGGTGGAGGATGAGTAACAATGACCTCTGTCCTTAGGGTTGTAAACCTTGGGATGAGACTCTCCCATGGAATCTCCCAGACAGTAAGGTGCCAGAGATGACCATTTATTAGGGTGGCTGGTGAATCTCAGCCCTGGGAGCTGTTCCTTATCAGGAAACTCTATCAGCTAGAAAAACACCTTAAATGTGAACCAGATGGAATGGCCTCTCTGTATCCAGCTGCACTGAGATGAGGGAGAGAGGGACTGGCAAGGGAGCAGCAAACTTAATTCCTGTATTTTAAATACGCCTTGCTGCTACAGAAGTGTCCATAGACAGAGAGATCGCTGAACCTCACTGTTCTGGCATGTCCGTTAGCCTCCATCCTGCTTCAGCAATGAATGCAGCGGGGCACATTCTGAGAGAGATGCGGTCAATCAGGTTGCAGGAAAACCACGCTATGCTTTTTTTTGAGATCCTGAAAAGGCCAGAGAGGCCATGTATATGTGTGCAGCTGGATGTGTATTTGCAGGTGGCGTAGCAAATTCTGCTGAAGCCCCACTGCCTGGTGTGGACGGTAGCTGTGCATGTTGCAGCAGAATTGTGCATGTGAGATCAAGGGGGCATGTCATGTGTTTCAGCACTTCACTCCCTTCAGTAGCACGTGATTCCCTGAGTCCAAAACAATTGTGAGTTCTTTAGATGACCTGTGGACCAATCTTTCACGATGAAGAATTCCTTAAGAAGAATAGATCTCGGCCCACCATCCCAATGCCCCCGTCTCAAAACAGCAACCTCCCACTGCCCTTAGTCTGCAAGGCAGTCCTTTCAAGTGCGATGACAACGCCGGGACCTTCATTGCCTATTGTACAAGCTGAACTTTTGTGCTCATCAATACAATGCTCTTTCCATCAACTCATCTTGTCTTTTGACGCTTCGTGTTTTGCGCTCCTTTGACCATCGGCATATCGGGTGACTGCAAACACTGAAGTTCTTGCTTACGGAGTGTGGAACATTGTTTTGAAAGGATCGCTGTTCTGTCATGTTGACGCCGAGTGAATCTTTCTTTGGGCAACATGGGCAGCCTGACAGCAGCGCGAAAGAAAGTAATGGCAAATTTCTTGACTTATTTCTGAATGTGAATGTTCTTCAGGAAAGGGATGCGGCATTGCTTCTCCCCCATGTAAAGGTCACACGTTCCAGACGTGGTTATGAGAGAACAGTTGCCGCAAGTGTCTGAAAAGAGCAAGAGAGGAAGTGGCCCTGCCCCGAAACTCACAACTTTCTGATGATGAGGTTATGAGGATGCGAGAGGTCCCTCATTTGTAAGGAATCCACTGTAACAGCTGCTGCCCTGTAGTCGTTGGTGCAGTAGGTGACTAAGCAGAACACCAGATGATATTAGAACGTTCCTGAATATAGTGGAAATAATATCCTCAGTCAGAAATGAACTTGCATCAGTCGCTTGAATTTTATTGTAATATTTCCCTAAAATTGCTATAAAGACACACCAGAAATATACACAGTGAAGTTTAATTAATTCTTGTTTATTAATCAGTGCAATTTAACAATGTATTTTAATGTCTATAAGATTCGATATTTCAGCTAATAGATGTAGAGCCTTAATATGCAATAGTGAATTTTCAGAATTCCTGGGGAGCAACAAGAACAAAAATTAAATACATATTTAAATTCAGTGTATGTCTTAAATGCGATCTGGCCCCTCTGGCTGTTAATTTAATAGATTTGTTGAAATTTTCATTAGGATGGTACTCTACACTTTTGAGAGTGAAAAGGGATAGGATTTGGGGATTCCGAGTATAACGTTTGTAGGCCAGTGTAAGGACATGTCCTCTTTTTAAAAGTCATTATTTAAGACAGTTCTGAACACTCTCACTTCTCTCACTCACTCACTCACAAAGTCAGAGGAGCAGATTGTTTCAGGTCATTTTAGTTCACTGTAGTTACAGAGGTCTCTCCTCTGTAGCATTTTTGACTTATAAGTAAAACAGAAATTATATTTGCAAATTAATTGTATTTGCAGCTCTAAAAAGATAAACTTCAGAGACTTCTGTAACAGATCTTTTCAGGTCATTTCAGCTCAGTGCTGCTCCTCTGACCTTGGGAATGAGTCTTAGGAAATTCAGAACAGCGTGTTGCTCGCCTCTGACTTGCTCTGCGGACCAGTCCAGTAGGAGCTGCACAGTCACTATGACGTGTGCAGTCCTACACCGCCTTGATATCAACAGGATGAACCTCCTCTTCCATCTGCAAGACTATCAGCACTCTGGCTGTATATTACTGGACCACAGCCACAGGACAGAGAAGGGGCAGTGTTCCTACGAACTATCATGAATAATCACTTTTAAAAAGACGTAGAAGGTTCTTTCCTTGAACGTACCCTTACATTTGCCACCACAACTTAATTCTCTGTACCCCCAAATCCCCAATATCCCTGCTTTCCCCAGAGAGTCCTGGGACCCTCTCAAACTGCTAGGCGGTGCGGTCAGTTACAAAATAAAAGAAATTCCTTTATTTAGGCATCGTCATTCCCCGACATTTCCTTGGCCCAGTGTACAACATTGGACACACACCTTCGGAAATGTCTAAGAGGACACATTTTGTGGATATCAGAGATGAACCGCTGTTAATAAAGACCCTGCCCTTCACAAGCACTTGAATATTCATTCAACCTCTGGGTGAAGCCATTTCCAATTGGGGCTCCTTCTCACCAGTTACTTCCCACAAGTAACTCCAGTCGTTGGGATGTTGGAATGACAGATGACCCAACTGGTGATGTGCTTGTGTGAGCCTCAGTTAACTGGTGTCATGGGATACCAGATTACAGCGAACAACAGTCCCTCGGTAACAACAACATAGTGAGAGCTATTACAGCAATCTACAGCTAGTCCATATTAGGAGAGCAGGACGAATGACCGGAGACAGTTCATCACATCCTTTTACAGAATACATTTGGTTACAAAACAGATCATGACCCTTTTGCCCTTTCTATTTCCACATAAGATACAAGAACAGTGTTAGATTGCAAGGCTTAAGGAGTTGTTTCAGACCTTGCACAGGGAAATGTAAATATAATTAATATGAATATATTTAGAGGTCTCAGGTTTTGCAGTCTTATTTTCCAATAATAGAAAAACACAGTGACAGCAGTTAATTAGTACAAGTACACATCTCATTTCATTTCAAGTACACCTGTACTTCACCGGGTGCCAACAGCGTCCGAAAGCGATGGTCGAACGGGGATTGATTTCTGTTGTTTAAGTTGTGGTACGTGTTGCCAACTAAAGTTCAAACGCTTTCTACAATCTTTGGCTGAACGTGGATCTTGTAGGTCAAACAAATGTGTCGTGACTGAGGATGCCTCTTCTTCGTGTCTTCGAACAGCTTCCAGTCCATTTCGTCCAGCAATTTCCCTCACGGGATCAATAAAGTATCTATCTATCTAGCCAGCCCGGCAGAAGAACATGCTGGATTCTAGGGAGATGCGCGATGGCCCTTACACAGGCGACGACCAGGCAGGAAGAAGGTTTCAGCAGATGAGACACGGGTCTGGAGATGTCCACCTTCACCAGGTTACTCAGGCGCCCCAGACAGTGGAATAATTCCTGCCAACCTCTTTCTGTGGTGTTGATGCTGTGATCTATAATGAGTTTATGAAGTCCAAGGAAATGGCCATTTTGAGTTGCCTTTGCTAAAAAAAATATTTATATTTATTTATTACATGGAATAAGATAACATAAGATCACTTTATTAGCCATATACAATTTCTTGCATTAGGAATTTGTCTTTTCGCATACCACAGCTTGCCTTCCATGAGACAGACAGACAGAGAGAATCTTGGGGTCAGAGCCCAGGGTCAGCCATTGTACAGCGCCTCTGGAGCAGTTGGGGTCAAGGGCCTTGCTCAGGGCCCCAACAGAGTAGGATTCCTCTGCCGGCCGCGGGATTTGGACCAGCAACCTTCCAGCCAGAGGCAAAGTCCCTTAGCCACAGAGCCACCGCTCCTCCCATAGGCTGAATACAGTTGTGGTATCACAGCTGTAGGTAAGGACAGCTAATCAAGCATTTTAATTCATTTGGATGTCATTTCCAGGAACGTTTCAAAACAGTAGTATCAACCAAGATAATGTTTTCCTGATAGATAGGTTTAAACAATATTATTTTTTGAGAATACTAATGCTACTAAGTTTATATATATATCTAATAAAAAAAACTTCAATTGCATTGAAAAATGAAATGCACTATTGTTAGAAATAGAACTACTGTTTTCTTACAACACAGTCCTAACTTAATAGGATAACAATTCTGGCATGCAGCTTATAAAAAATTAGAAAAAGCTCTATTTTATTTTAACCAGGATATCCCACACGGGGTCGGAGGGGAGCTGGAGCCTATCCCAGCAAGTAACAGGCATAGGGCAGGATACACCCTGGATGGCACACCAGTCCATTACAGGGCAGACGAACACACACTCACAAACAGCAGGGTTAATTAACCTACCAGCATGTGGGTGGAAGCCCACATCAACACAGAGAGAACATACAAACGCCACACAGATAGCATCTTAGGAACTGAACCCAGGGCCCCAGCACTGACAGGTTTGATTTAGTTCTTATTTTTACACCATTTGAAAATCATACAGTAGACTTGTCATAACAAGCACTTATTCTGTTCTAGATCTATTCTAAACATAAAGGATCTCTGTACAACTTACCAAATGTGACAAGACTGTCATCTTTCAAACAGGAGTGCATTCGAAGGGACCTCAAGCACGGCAGTTTGACAAACTTTAATAATCATCTCAGCTGCCTTTTTAATGCCTTTTCCAAACGGCAGATGCAAGACTTCAAGGTTTTTAAGTTTCTGCAGTGCACAAGGTGAGAACACAGATAATTAGCAGCACTTATTTACTCAGCTCTATCCTATCCTCCTCAGCCTATCCCTTCAGGACATTCAGTCTCTTTACTATACATACTGTACAAATATGTGCAAGAGGGGAGTGAGTCAAGACAAACTTGAGGTTCTTGTCTGGACCGCATTTCCCAGAATGCTGTGGGGTGTGAGCTGCTGCCCGCTGTCACAAGACCTGCTGGTGGAAGATTATTGGTCAGGTGTCAGATCACAAAGAAGGAAGCTCAAGCTACCAAAAGTCACATGTTTTTTGTGAAGAGTCACAGAGAGAGAGAGACTGGAGTTAAGAGTTGTTCAGTTAAGGCTGGCAATTAGCTTAGCTGCCCACTCCTGATAGTGAGAGACTGAAAAGGAGCTAGATTATTCCTTTGGAGTTTGTTTTTTATTTCCCTGCACTATAAATAAACAGTCCTGTTTCTGAGCCTTATGCCTGTATTTGTGCATGTCTGTTTCTCTGCATTAGCCTGTGTTTAAAGACTGTTACAGCAAGTCCAATGGACAGTCAAATGTTTTCATCATTTGGTTTTCCATCACAGGGCACATATAGATGCCAGCTGTAGATATTTTAATGTTTTATAGACACACATACAATACAATATCTATGCAATGTATTTGAAAAAACTGATAATTCTGTCAACCAAATTCATCCATCCATTTTCTAGCCATGTTATCCAGTACAGAGCTGCATGGCAGCTGGCGTCTATCCCAGCAAGAAACACGTGCCTGGCAGATACATCCTGGATGTATCTAGATGTGCACATACCTATATAACCTACCACTGTGGGAGGACTGTGGGAGGAGACCAGAGCATCTGAAAGAAACCCACACTAAATCGGAGAGAACATGCAAACTCCCCACAGACAGAACCCAGGACCGGAATTAAACCCAGGGCTCCAGAACTGCTAATGCAATGACAGGCAATGCCAATGTCCCAGCAATACACCCCAGGGAGCCACCGTGCCACCCATGGACAGAGCAAGCTAATTGGTTTTAGGTCAACACAATCATGCCCAACATCCCAAAGAAATTGGAGCTGAATTGCAGAGCAAACAATCATTTCGCCTATATTAAAAAACTCAAAGAACTTTTGATCAAATCATAAATATGTTACAGTCACATTGTCAATAAGACGAGTCGTTCACATGAAAGCTTCAATAACTCAGTGAGAAGTGCCTGGCTTTTTAGAAGTTAGTTTCCACCTACCGAAAGCTGGCGTTACTTCCACAGTTTCAAACACTTCATTACACAGCTTCAGCACTTTCAGATTTGTGAATCTTCCAAGCTGTGCAACTGAGAAAAAAAACAAAACATTACAATTAGCAGAGATCACAACTACAACTGTTAGAGTGATTGTTTACTTGATAAAAGACCTCTTACATTTTCTCTTCTATTATGTCCAGAAATAGAATACCTTCTGTACAGTTTGATCTGTGAAAAGGTTGTGCAAGGGAAATAAACCTAGAATCACAATTTATTTTACTTTTATTCACACACTGTAAAATACGTCCTCCAAGTGAAAAACAAATGGTCAGACACTCTAAACAGTAATTTCAAATGAAAATGAGATAGAAACACTGGCTGGACATCTTCAGAATGAACAGTGAAATGTGAACCAAAGAGGACAGAAGGAAACTATGAGAGTGCAGAACAAGATACCCAGGCATGTTGTTGAGGGTAATGCCCTGGATTCAAGTGTTTCATAGCAAAAGCAGTGAACTACTCATGCAAGTTACATTCTGTCTTAGATTTCTAATTGATTTGGGATGAGCTGTAGACTTTTGTTATTTTGACATTATTTTGTCAGTAATATGTGAAAAAGTCTAGGCCAGGGTTACTAGTTTTGATAAACTCTTTAAAACCCGTTGGTGTGGATAAGAACTGCTAGAACAACAATCTGGAATATGATCCATCAGAACATGGCACAGACTCATTGGCAGAAGGAAACGGCTCACCAAAAGAGCTCAGCTGAGAACCGGTGAACGCTATGCAGCCCAGTCTGAGCTCCTGCAGGCTAGCGCAAGGCAGGGGGCTGATGATGCCTTCCAATGCAGGACAGGAGTCACTTTCCAATACAAAGCTGGACAAGAGTGGGAAATGTGTGAAAAGCCACGCTGAAACAGAAACAAAAAAACAAAAACCACCCATCAGCAGCTTCATACTGTTACTGGTGCAGACGATGACTGGTCACTCCTCCTGAAAACCACAGCCTCTGGTTCTTTCACCAAGAAGGGCAGTGCAATCACATTGCAATAATACAGTAGGAGTTTTCCCAATAATAATTACTGTATATTGATTTGACCTCAGCATTGTCCTTACCTTGATTCATTTTGGTATTGGTATTCTTAATTTATCTGCTTGTGCCTTTTCAAACAATGCTGTGACAACTCCCAAAGTGCGCTCTATTCCTTCGTCCTTTAACTTTCCATCAGTACTTTTGTAAGACTTACATTTTGGTTATTTGTAAGCATTAATGTAGCTTCTACTTGTCACACACTATCGCATTTATAAAGGGAAATTTGTAGTTGATTACATAAATAAGTTTGGAAATTTAAGATGGAATGCAGTTAAGGCAGATATTTAGATTCATGCAGCAATATTTTTTGCATTCGTATTGCTCCAAGGAACACATCTGTTCGGTCATGTTAAGTGTTTTTAAAGATAAAATGGTTTGATGTTTTAGAAGAAAATGCAGTCCAAACACCCATATTTGTTTGCTCTGGCACAATATTTCTGGAATCATGTTTTGATCACCTAAAAACTGCTTCCCAGTCTTGGTCAGGAGTAGCCATTCATTCCAATAGATCTTTGTTAGTCTGACTCATCCATCCACCCTTTTTCTAACCACTTATTCCAGTTCAGGGTTAGGGTTAGCCTTGTAGCGCAGTGGCCCTGGGTTCAATTTCAGTGCTGTCTGCATGGAGTTTGCATGTTTTCCCTGTGCTCATGTGGGTTTCCTCCCACATTCCACTGGCAGTGCTGGTAGGTGAACAGACCCTGATCTGAGTGTGCATGTATGTTTGTATCTGTCTGCTCTGCAGTGGGCTGGCATCCCATCCAGGGTGTATCCTGACTTACCCCTGTTACTTGCTAGATAGGCTCTGGCTTCCTCATGACCCTGTACTGTATAAAGCACTTTAGAAAATGGATGGATGGATTAATCTGATATTACCTAATATAGCGTCTTCCTCTTGTATGGTAATATTCAAGTACAGTTTCCTTAGAGTAACCACCTTACTGAATCCAACTGGTAGGGCACACACAATTCCTGGAGATGGACCCAGTACTAATTTCAGTTCCTGGCAGAAAATTAAAATTCAGAAAATTAGAAAAGGCGGTTTATTCATTAAACTCTAAGCTACTAACAGCCAACTTTCTGTAGTAAAACCGTGTTCAATATTCATGATTTCGCTTCTTTGCACAAAAGTGTTATAAGGTTTTACAATGTTATAAGGCACAACTGCATTAACATGACTTAACATGATTCTGGAGCAGTGCATCCTGGGTAATGCTTCAGTTGTTCAGTTTCCTTCAGGAAAGCGTAAGAAGTGGCTTGTATGTGGACCTGTTACCAGAGCAGTGCCTGTGCGCGACTCAGTGTTGTGTTGCCAGATAAAAGAAATATTATTAAAACAAATATCTTCCATGAATCCCTAAACTATCAATTTCAATTTACTTTCCTGTCAGTTATTCCTGTGAGGTAATAAACGTCATTACAAGACGATAGTGCTGCATTTTTTAACAATAATAAAAATAAGATCTAAAAGGAAAGAAAATGCACACAACAATGAAAAGAAAAACTTAGTCCAGTACATGGTAATCTGTTATATAGCAGTGATCTTATTAGTTTGCACATACAATAATTAGAATTATAGGGAGGACGGAATGCTTTTCTGAAGTTTTCAGTACTAATTTTCTTTAAAAATACTAATAACTAATATCACTTATTTCTGATATAGTTATAACAAAAATAATTATGGTTTTGTGAACTGTGGAACCACACATATTTTCCCGCAAGGCATTAAGTTCCATGTTTGAAAATTCACCATCTGAGGAGACCTCAAGGCACCTAACCCTCATAAATACCAAAGTGTTACTGTACACTGTACTAGTACACTAGAGGGCACAAGTGAATTTCAAATTGGCTTCTTTACGAAAGCAGCTGTAGGTGTGTGGAACATGCTGCCCAGTGATAGTGTTGAAGCCGATACCCTGACTTCATTCAAGACAGCTAGATGAGGTCCTCCAGTCAGGAAGGGAGGCACTCCTTTACACAAAGGGATGTGGGAGCATGGAACAAGCTAAATATCCAAGTTGTTTCACAAATGGAAACCACAGGGAAGTACATTTAAAAATGAGCATGGGAGACAGTAGCTCACACAAAGGGTGGTGGGATAGTTTTCTTTCAGGAAACAAATGGATGACATCCTGGGATCAATTCAGTACTAGCTACCAAATAAAAAAAAGGTCAGAATGCTGTTGTAGTGTGCTCTCATGAGGCACCAGTTCTGTAGGGGTTTGGGCATTTACTGGGACAATAATTAATTGTGGCAGTAAATCGCAAAATGATTCTTTTAATGGCCTTAGAATCCAACCATGCGGTATAACTCAAACAACGCACACACACAGGTACTAATACACTAAAATACATTTATTAATACATAGAAGGTGCATGTAAATCTAACAGATCTTATCGTGAGGGTAAGCAGAAAACAAAAGGTATATATTCATTCAGTTACAAAGAGTTACACATATCAAGAGGACATACATTCAGTATATCATTCATTTAGACCGTTTCTTGAATGAACTTGGTTACAACTTCTACATTAGATACTCAAAACAAGTACATAACTCTTAGGAATTAAATTGATATCAACTGGTTGGGATAACAATTGAATTCTCGAGCAGTAATGCAGTGAAGTTGAATACTCATCCAATCTCTGGGGATTCAGATCTCCCCCGGACAAAGAAACAGTTGCAGGCTTGTTGCTGTCCAATCCGTGCTCTCTGGCTAGGTGCCAAGCGGTGCTCGGTGCGGCTGGAGAGATTCCTGCTGCGCTGCTCTCTGAAGACCGGCTAGTTAGTGTTGGCTTTAACTAGCAAAGTTTGTGCACAGGAGAAAACTGACTGTGGGTCCCAGCTGGTCAGGAAGAAGAACGGTTCGTTCCTGATGAAACGCTAGTTCTGAATACTGATTCAGCTGTCCACAGTTCCGACCTGTTCACGAGGCCTGCTGCTGGTGCTAACCTCGGGTGGATCCTCTGGTTACGCGCTGGCAACCTCCGCTCTAGACTCTTAGAACAAGGAAAGTTCTGGCACTCGGACACACTGGCCGTTACATGGTGGTCCTGGCTGAGTCTCAGGATGGTCAGGAGGCGTGCTGCGAGAATGTCCTGCACTTCCCAACTGTTCTGGCCTGCGGGCCGTCCTGTCCTGGAATCATTCACACCCCTGGAATTGTTCTTTTTGGAATTCTTCTTCAGGCCCTCTGTGTTGCCTGTTTTTACCTGGAGGAACTTCAGGTCGTTCATTGGCTGAAAGTTTAATGGGCATCAGAGACCCACGTGGGTTACTCGGCCCTACCAGTTCCTGATTGGTTGATCAAGGTGAGATGTGAGTAACTCACCCCTGACACTTAGGAATGCAGTCCAGATGTCCATCTGGCACTCCCTAGACAGATAGGCGCCAATGGATGACCATTGATCATGATAGCCAGGCTTAGCTAAGTGCATCCCCATTTGGGAGCTGTCCCTTATCAAAGAAACCTTAAATCAGCCTGCATGAATAGCTTATCTGTGGCTGCACCACAGAGATGAAGAGAGAGATGGGGCCTCACTGGCAAGAGAGCGCAAAACTTAATTCCTGTATTTTAATAAGCCTTGCCGCTACAGGTGTAACAGTAATAGTATCATGAAATCTTTATTCCTCCCTGCAGTCTCACTCTCTAACAATGTAAAATAAATGCATTATGACATTATCCATAAACAAATATTTCTGGTAGTAGCTGATACATTAATGCTGCACACTGGTATCTTTCCGGGAGTGAATAGGATGTGCATATAAACTGTGCATCATGTGATACCTGTCAGTTACACCTTCAACAGGCTGACAGGGTTAGCTTGAGAATACCAGCAGAGTTAGAAGATGAGTGTTAGTTGTTGTGAAGCAGGGTTATGGAGTGGTGTAGCTTCTTCTACACTCTGTTGTGTTAAATCCTGCTTGACCTTAAAATGCCTTTTGTCTTGTGTTTTTGTGTGTGTGAATTACCTGAGTCAGGGTAGTGTCAGCAGGGTCTTGTCACAGTAGATGAGTGTATATACAGTGCCTTCAGAAAGTATTCACCCAGTGGAATTTTGTTGCATTTTGTTCCCATTACACCTCCACATTTTAACATTTTTTCCTCGTTTTAAGAACACTAAATTCAACACATTTATGAATCAAAAATATTTTTTATTCAAGAACATTTGTTTTTCAAAATGAAAGATTTACATTTCTCATTTACAAAAGTATTGTATTACAAGAGATTGTTTGTGTCTGCAGTTTCTCCCATTTCAGCCAAAAAGCTCTGCAACTCTGTCAGTGTTGGAGCTGGCCACTTTTGGTCACTTTTCTGACAATCACCATTCTTGTCCGGTTGCTCAATTTGGTAGGAGGGCCTGATCTTAGTAGTGTCTGGGTTTTGCCATGTTTTTTCTATTTAGTTACAATGGGATTTAACGGTGCTCCTAGGAAGGTTCAAAACTTTGCCAATCTTTTTATAACCTTCTCCAGTTTTTTTTCCTCCTAACAACTTCATCTCAAAGTTCCAAAGGTAGCTCCTTGGTCTTCATGACAGCAGGACTGATCTGATCTGCTGTTTCAGTGAGACCTCACAGTCAGTGATATCTATTGTGCAATCAAGCAATTGAACACCGGTGAATTTGAAATGAACACAGGTGTACCTTGTTAATGTATTTAGTGTGATCTCTCAAGATAATTGACCCAAATTAGGTTGTTGAAACAAAGGGAGTGAATACTTATCAATTAAGTAATTTTCCATTTTTATTTTTAATAGATGTCTTCAGAATTATAAATACTTAATTTCATTTGAACATTATAAAGAATTGCTTCTACAGGAGTGGAGAAAAACATTTAAATATGATTTAATTTGACTTTGCAACACAGCAGAATGAGAAATAAACAATGGGGTGTGAGTACTTTCTGAAGGCACTGTATATATAGCTTGTCCTGTCTGCAGTTGCATTGAAAAAAAAATTGAAGTATTACTAACGGTGCCAAAATAGATTTTCTTATTAAAAGAGATTCATACAGTATCTTATTCTTTATTATTTACCCTTTATTGCATAAATATTTCTTGTATTTGATATATATGCTCTCTTATCCACATAAATTAAACTCTGTGACAAGAACTATTTCTGTTTTAGTCAACTGTAAATAAGAGTATAGTCAAAATTTAACTGACCAGACGAACTCAAAATTGGGTGACTACAAAGTGACTATGACTAATAGACATTTTGGGAACAAGTAAAGGTTTGTTCCATGCTGAAAAGAGAAGAAAATAAATGTCTCGGCTGTGGAGCCTTCTTCGGATGTCACATGCTGACGCACCTACCCACTTGAACTAAAGACATTTTAGTTGACTTGACTTAGACTATGATTAAATAAAAAACCTGGTGACTAAATTGGTTTTTTTAAGTCACCTGACTGGAACTCTTCCCACACTGACTGTAGCTGAATGGTCTGTCTCCTGTGTGAATGCGCTGGTGCTTTTTTAAGTCATGCGATTGAATAAAACTCTTCCCACACTGACTGCAGATAAACGGTCTCTCTCCTGTGTGAATGCGCTGGTGGGCTTTTAAGCTACGTGACTGACTAAAACTCTTCCCACACTGACTGCAGCTGAATGGTCTCTCTCCTGTGTGAATGCGCTGGTGCTTTTTTAAGTCATGCGATTGAATAAAACTCTTCCCACACTGACTGCAGCTGAACAGTCTCTCTTCTGTGTGAATGCGCTGGTGGGCTATTAAGCTACTTGACTGACTAAAACTCTTCCCACACTGACCACAGCTGAATGGTCTCTCTCCTGTGTGAATGCGCTGGTGGGTTATTAAGCTACTTGACCGACTAAAACTCTTTCCACACTGACTGCAGCTGAACGGTCTCTCTCCTGTGTGAATGCGCTGGTGTGATTGTAAGTGGCTTTTCTGACTAAAACTCTTCCCACACTGACTGCAACTGAATGCTCTCTCTCCTGTGTGAATGCGCCGGTGGGCTATTAAGCTACTTGACTGACTAAAACTCTTCCCACACTGACTGCAGCTGAATGGTCTCTCTCCTGTGTGAATGCGCTGGTGGGTTATTAAATTACTTGACTGACTAAAAGTCTTCCCACACTGACTACAGGTGAACAGTCTCTCTCCTGTGTGAATGCGCTGGTGGGTTATTAAGTTACATGACCAACTAAAACTCTTCCCACACTGACTGCAGCAGAATGGTCTCTCTCCTGTGTGAATGTGCTGGTGGGATTTTAAGGCATGTGACTGACTAAAACTCTTCCCACACTGACTGCAGCTGAATGGTGCCTCTCCTGTGTGAATGCGCTGGTGGGTTATTAAATTACTTGACTGTCTAAAAGTCTTCCCACACTGACTGCAGCTGAACGGTCTCTCTCCTGTGTGAATGTGCTGATGTTGTTTTAAGAGCTGCAAGTGACTAAAACTCTTCCCACAATGACTACATCTGAAAGGTCTCTCTCCCGTATGAATACGCTGGTGTCTTTTAAAGTCACTTGACTGAATAAAACTCTTCCCACACTGACTGCAGCTGAATGGTCTCTCTCCCGTTTGAAGGTGCTGGTCGGGTTTTGATTTGCTAGACTGACAGAAACGCTGCTCCTCTCTGTGCCATAATGGCAGTTTGTCCACTCCATCTGAGCAAGGCCTTGAGTGATTCTTCCTCATTCTCTGATTGTACTGGGGTCTCTTATTCTGCCAATGCTCCATGGAATGGTCTTGCTCCGTGTGCTGAGATTTGTTTTCTCCACCATGTCCTTCAGTGTGCTGCTCAGCAGTGTGAATCATCCGGGGCTCCTTCTCCAGCTCTCTGAGACTAAAACTGTCTAGTTCATTCAGTTGTTCTCCTCTTTGCCCAAGAACAGACCTACTCTCCAGTTCATTAAAACTTTTAACAATTTTCTCAGTAACCAGATTAGTAAACCTGTGTGTAAAGCCATCAGATACTAAGGGATCATATGATTGTTTGAGTCTCTGCAATGACAGTCTCTCCACTTGAACAGAACAAGGCCTAATTATCAAGCCCTGTAGGAGCTGCTGTTGCTCCTCCCTGTACTGACTCCTCTCTGTGTGCTGTGACTCAGTACTGTTCTCTTCACCAGGTACATCAGTCTGCTGCTCTGCAGCGTCAATCAACTTGGACTTCATGTCCTGTTCTGTAAGATTTAAAACATCCAGTTCTTCACTGTGCTCTCGTACAGAGACACAGCCCAGTTCATTACAACCTTGTGTAATATTGTTCGAGTCCAGATTATTAATCTTATCTATAAAATCATCACATACTAAGAGCCCAGGTGTCTCACTCTCAGGCTCTGTCTTCATCATGGTCACAGAGTCCAGATCCTCGACACTCTGTCTGCTCTCTGTGTGCTGCTCACTGAGTGTCTCTTTCCCTTCTGCGACAGTGAGCTCTCTCTCCTGCACCAAACTGGAGCCCCACTCCTCCTCACTGTGCTGCTGTTCAAGAGGAGCCATGTCCCCAGCATCAGAGAGAGCACTGGTCTCTGTGCCTGTAAATACAGGAAAAGAAAACAATAACTTTATAATAATAATAAACTTTATTTTATATAGCACCTTTAAAGGTGGCTTCTCAAAGCACTTTACAGAAGGCCAACAACAAAAAAGACACAATATAAGCATGATGAGAATATAGTTAGACGAGTCAGTAGATGGTGGTACTAAGTCCAGTAGGAGCAGAGGGGTAAAGAACAGATAAATAAAGGCTCTTCTGAAGAAGAAGGTTTTGAGTCTGGATTTGAAGAAGCTTAGAGAAAGTGACTCTGATATCCTTGGGGAGAAAGTTCTAGAGCTTGGGGCAAAACAGGAGAAGGCCATGTCACCCATAGAGTGTAGAAGGACTGGGGGACAAATAGTTGAACACAATTAGAAGAGTGAAGGTTGTGAGGTGGGGAGTAGGGCGATAACTCAGACAGGTACTGAGGTGCCAAGCCATAGAGAGCCTTATAGGTAAGCAGGAGGATTGTTAAGCATCACAAAACTTGACAGGAAGCCAGTGCAAGGACTCCAGGATAGGAGTAATGTGAATACTTGCACTAGACAAACTGGAAATTACAGCATATTAACACTGCACTGACAGAGATGGGTAAATACAGACACACTGACTGGACACTGCAGCATATTAGCACTGCACTGAAAGGGGTTAATATAGACATGCTGACTGGACACTACAGTACATTAACACTGCACTAAGAGAGGGGTTCATACAGACACACTGACTGGACACTACAGTACTTTAACACTGCACTGAGACGGAGGCATTTATACAGCCATGGACTGCTCAGAGAAGGGGGGTAAATACAGACAGACTGACAGACAGGACACTACAGTACATTAGCACTGCACTGAGAGAGAGCGGTTAATACAGACACACTGACTGGACACTACAGAACATTAACACTGCACTGAGTGACAGGTTAATACAGACATGCTGACTGGACACTACAGTACATTAACACTGCATTGAGAAAGAGAGGGATTAATACAGACACACTGACTGCATATTATAGTACTTTAAAACTGCACGGAGAGAGGTAGGTTAATACATAGACACTGACTGGACACTACAGTACATTAACACTACACTGAGACAGAGAGGGGTTAATACAAACACACTGACTGGACACTCCAGTATATTAACACTGCACTGAGAGAGAGAGGGGTTGATTCACACACACTGACTGCACACTACAATATATTAACACTGCACTGAGAGAGAGGGGTTAATACAGACACACTGACTGGACACTACAGTACATTAACACTGCACTGAGAGAGAGGGGTTAATACAGACACACTGACTGGACACTACAGTACATTAACACTGCACTGAGAGAGAGGGGGGTTAATACATACATACTGACTGGACACTACAGCACATTAACACTACACTGAGAGACAGTGTTCAATCAATCTTTATTGACAGAAAAAATAAAGAAAGTATGAATCTTGATTCTTAGGACCCCACCTTAAAAATTATTAAAATAAAATCATAATTGGAATATTAATTTTTTATTCACAATCCTGCACGTTTCCAAAACACCAATGCTTTTCAAATGTTCCACAGTCATTATGAGATAATATAAAACATATATTTTAACGACATCCTGCTCTTCACCAACCCTTCAAACATCCTCACCAAGTCTACAGACCCGGAACCAGAGATCTTATTTTTCAGAGTCTTGTAGATGGTGAGTTTGGCCTGGCCCAGTAGAAAGTTGGCGAGGAGGGTCTGAGTTTTTTGTTTTTTCGTATGACCCACCCCGAACATGAAAATAATGTAATTGAAGGCCAGGCCAAGGTTGATGAAGAGCCAAATCAACACGGCAAACATGGGCGACAGGTGGGGGCAGGCACTGTAGTAGTGGAACACCGTCTCCCTCTGAGCGCAGAAGGGACAGGCCCCTTTTGTTGAGGGGAAATCTGTAGAGGCTACCCCAGGCAGGCCGGACACCATCTGGCACCCCCAGACGAGCCCTCCAGGGAGTGTCAGGGAGTGCAGACAGCTGGGCTTGGTGTCTAGATGTTACAACTAGTCTATATAGACACTTCCCCCCAACACCAGCCAGAGACCTCTCCTCTGAAGCAAGGGACTCAAGGAGAGATCCTGTCGGCCCGGGACTGAGTGCAGGAGACACTAGCAGACCAGGGAAAGGAGGCTGTGTGGTTGGAAGGTGGCGTTCCTCAAACAGATCCTGGACTAGCAGCATCTCCTCAAGAGGCAGAGCAGAGCAGAGCAAAGCTGAGTAAGAAACCCGTCCACACACCGCCGCGAGTGTAGTCCCAGAGCGTCACATGCCCACTCCATGCTGCGCCAGCAGTCCTGATCCACGTCAAGCAGGTGGTGGAGTTGTGTGACATTGGCGCGGACCAGTCTGCTGGTAAAGTCCAAGGAGCGGCCCAGTTCTGTGTCCATTCACGGATTGTGTACTAGTGGCTCTCAGAGTGTCCAGTATAGACTGGGCCGCTCCTCCTCTCTCCGCACGTGCAGATGCCGCCAGGCTTTCAGGAGACTACGCTGGAAAGGCTGCAGTGGAGACAGGTCAACCCTGCTGGTGTCCATCAGGAAGAGAACAGAGTCGATCCCGAAGTGTCCTGCTAGACGCAACAGGGTGAAGGTCAGCTCCTTCCAGGACAGCGAGGCCGGGCCATACAGCAGCTTCTGTACTGCCTGCATACGAAAGGCGTCCACCCGGCTCCGGATGTCAACGAGTCCTTGTCCTCCGTCCTCTCTGGGCAAATAGAGGACACCCCTCCACAGCCAGTGCAGTCCATCCCAGAAGAAGTCGAGAAGCGTGGCCTGCAGCTCCTCGATCAGTCCAGCTGCTGGCTCCAGGCACAGCAGGCAATGCCACAACATTGAAGCCACCAGGGTGTTGACAATCAGAACCCGGCCTTTGTAGGAGATCTGGGAGAGCAGCCAGCGCCAGCGGTCCAGCCGACCTTTCACTTTTTCGAGGAGCCCCTCCCAGTTCTTCCTCACACTGGCCTTGTCCCCCAGGTACAACCCCAGGTATTTGAGTCCTCCTCTGGTCCAGCTGAACCTCTCTGGCAAGACTGGGGGACCCGTCTCGCTCCACTCTCCCAGGAGTAGGGCGCTACTCTTGGCCCAGTTTACTTTGGCTGATGATAGCCACTGGAAATCATTCAAAGTTGTCTGTAGCGCCCTGACATCCTGTTCTCCTCCGACCACGACCATGATGTCATCAGCGTATGCCAACATCTTGACAGTAGAATTGGGGCAGCCCGGGATGGACAGCCCCTTGATGACCCGGCGCAGCTGATGTAGCAGAGGTTCAATGGCAAGGGAGTAGAGCATTCCTGAGAGTGCACAGCCCTGCCTGACTCCCCTCTGCACTGGAAACGGAGCACTCAGCCCTCTGTTGACCTTTAGCACACTGAAGATGTCACTGTACAGCACCTGAATCATGGCAACAAAGACAGAGCTGAATCCGAAAAACCTCATGGTTCTCCACAAATACTGATGTTCAACCCTATCAAAGGCCTTTTCCTGGTCTAACGAAATGAGACCAGTATCTAAACCCAATAGTCTGGAGGTGGCCACAACATCTCAAATCAGAAATATATTATCAAAGATTGTCCTTCTGGGTACACAGTACGATTGTTCGGACTGCACCACTGATCCCAGCACCACCCTCAGCCTGTTGGCCAGAGCTTTGGACAGGATTTTATAATCCACACACAGCAGGGCAACAGGTCTCCAGTTCTTAATGTCACACAGGTCCCCTTTCTTAGGCAGCAGGGTGACAACAGCTCTCCTGCAGCTCAGTGGCAGGTCCCCGTGCTCCAGACTTTCCGAGAACACATCCAGCAGGTCAGGTCCCAGCACGGCCCAGAAGGCACAGTAGAATTTGGCCGGCAAGCCATCAAGGCCAGGGGTCATACCATTACTCAAGACACTGAGTGCAGTGGAGAGCTCCTCCAGGGATAGAGGCCTCTCCGGCCATGCCCCCTCCTCTTCGGGGACCTGTGGAAGGTCTTCAAGGAACCTGCGTGTGCAGACCAAGTCCTCACTTGCCTCGCTGGAGAAGAGTGTCTTGTAGAACTGCATGGTCCTCTCCTGGATCTGCCCAGCCTCGTGCAGCTCCTGCCCTGTCTCCGAGCGCAGGCAGAGGTTCTGCCTGCTCTGGCCCGGTTTCTTCTCTAGGCCAAAGAAGTAGCGAGTCGGGGCGTCTACCTGTGATGCACTCTGAACCCTAGATTTTATTAGAGCTCCCTGTACTTTTGTGTCCAGAAGGCCAATGAGTGATTCTTTTTGAGTGTGGAGGTTATCAATTAGCCTCCTGTCTGCACAACACTCCAGAGCCTGGTGGAGCTCCAGAATGTCTCTCTCCAGAGCCTTCATGGACTCACGGATACCTCTCGTGACAATTCCAGTGTACTGCTGGTGGAACTGGCGAATCTGCACCTTCCCAGTATCCCACTACTGCCTCAGGGAGACAAAGTGGGCTTTCTGACTCCTCCACTGCTACCAGAAGAACACGAGGCAGTCACAGAAGTGAGCATCGTCAAGCAGTTGGGTATTAAAGTGCCAGTAGGCACTGCGGGACCTCACTGATGGGACGACGACTGTGCAGATGGTGAGACAGTTGTCCGACAGGCCCACTGGACAGATGGGAGTACTGCTTGACGATGCTGTAATGATGTTTACGGCAGTAGATGCGGTCAAGCCTGGCCAGAGAGAGGGTGTTCCCTCAGACCTGGGCCCAGGTGTACTGCCTCGTGTCCCCATGACATCTCCTCCAGATGTCAGTGAGGTCAGATTTGACAAGGATCCTGCGCAGCTCCCTGGCCGACAGGCCATGTGGCTCTCCGTGATTCCTGCATAATTCCTGTCCAGTGTGCTGCTCTCTGTGCAGTTAAAATCATCCCCCAGGAAGACCAGCTCTTCAGGCTGGCAGGTCACCAGCGCATTTTCAAGCTCCCTGAAGAAGGTGACCCTCTCTCCGCCGTCTGTGGATGCGTAAATGTTAATAAAAACAAAGGTTTTCTTCCTGTAAACTACTCGCATGAGTCAAAGGCGACCTTTCACAACCTCATGGACGGCGATAGAGAGGGGCTTGAACCCCACAGAGAACAGCACCGTGATCCCCGCGCTCACAGGGGACCCATGATTGTACACAATGTCCCCCTGCCACTCCCGCTGCCAGGCAATGATGTTGGAGCTGTCGGTGTGGGTCTCCTGCAGGAACGTCACCTGCAGGCTGTTTTCTTTGATGACCTCCAACACCGCAGCTCGCTTCAAAGCCCTCCGGCACCCATTGGTGTTCAAACTCCCTATTCTAATGCCGCCCATGTTTGCGGAAAAGAAAAAAAGAAACAACATAAAACACAAACAGACACATAGCACGCAGACGGATAGTGATGTGATGTAAGAGACGGGACTCATTCGTGCTGAGGTGCATTCCGCGGTCCTGCCCTGATCTTACCCAATAAGCTCTTCAGGCACCATCTCTCTTGATCGCTGAAGTCATTCGCACCTGAGCCTTTTCAGATGGTGGGTCGCGGAGAGGACAAAGAGCTCAGTGTCGGGAAAAAAGTCCTCGACCACAGTTCCCCTCTTACCTTTAGTCTTCTCTAAGAACTCCCTGATGCTCTGGAAACTGTAGCCTACTCTGCAGCTCTGCCGGGCCGAGGAGCCCGAGGCGAGAGAGGAGTCTGGGAAGCCGCCCTCGTCATCGTTGCTCCCGGACTCCGAGGAGCTCCGGGCGGCGGCGGCGAGGACACTCCAGCGCGTCCTTACTCTCCCAGTGTCGGAGTCACTCGCGGCCCCTGGGCCGGCGACAGAGCCGCCCTCCACCGAGCTCTCTGTGCTGTGCTTTTTCTGCACCGCACTCTGCATAGATTTTTTCGTGCGCTTTCTCCACGGTGTCTTAAAACCATTGTCTATTTTTCTGGATGTTAATTAATTTCCTCCCCACACTGTGTCTACAGTTTTCGCTGCCACTTGTGACGAGTTTTCCTCCGTCGGTGTCACTGCCTGCTCTCTCTCCCTGACTCTCCTGAGCAGCGGGGCTCTGCAGCTCCCCTGCTCCGCCAGCGCTCGTATCTTGCTCCCCGGTGTGGGGAGCTCCCATCTGAGGGCTGAGGTGGTCCACTCTTTGCTATCTGTTCTCCTGCATGGGACACCACCAGCTCGGGCTCACCTGCCCCCTCCAGCGATCTCCTCTCCTGCACCCCGGCCGTGGGCTCTGCCTCCCTGCTGCCTCCCTGCACTGCTCCACTCCCCGCTGCCTGACACTGTCTCCTGGCCTCCTGGCAATTCTTCACCACATGCCCCTCGCTCCCGCACCTGAAGCACTTCGTCAATTCCAAAGTCACGAATACAACATAATCACAGGTGTCAATCCGAAATTTAAGATCCACATTGATCTCTTCCATGGGGTTTTTTTAAGATCACGTAGACTTGTCTTCGGAAAGAGATGACATGCTTCAGTTGAAGTCCCCTGCAGCCCAGAGGGACCCTCCTGATCGGAGAGACCACCTGTCCGTAACAGGACAGCTCCCTCTACAGCAGCTCGTTTCTCATGAACGGAGGCACATTGGAGAGGGTGATCTTCCGAGCTGGGGCTGTGAACGGCAGCACCGGGGTGAAGGTGCCGTCCAGGACAACCCACTTTACCACCAGGGCATTTGCCAGATCAATAGATTGCAGGAAAATAACTATCCCTCCACTCATGCGGGAAGCGGACTTGATGTTCCTGCAGCCCACAACCATCCCAACCGCAAGAACGCACCTCTCCAGCGGTTCATACAGACACACTGACTGGACGCTACAGTACATTAACACTGCACTGAGAGAGGTTCATACAGGCACACTGACTGGAAACTCCAGTACATTAACACTACACTGCAATCAGAGAAAGGGGTTAATACAGACACACTGACTGACTGGACACTACAGTGCATTAACACTGCACTGAGAGAGAGGGGGGTTAATACAGACACACTGACTGGACACTACAGTACATTAACACTGCACTGAGAGAGAGGGGTGAATACAGACACACTGACTGGACACTACAGTACTTTAACACTGCACTGAAAAAGGGGTTAATACAGACATGCTGACTGGACACTACAGTACATCAACACTGCACTGAGGGGGGGGGGGTTAATACAGACACACTGACTGAACACTACAGTACATCAACACTGCACTGAGAGGGGGGGGGTTAATACAGACACAGTGACTGGACACTACAGTACATTAACAATGCACTGAGAGGGGAGGGGGGGTTAATACAGACACACTGACTGGACACTACAGTACATTAACACTACACTGAGACAGAGAGGGTTTAATATAGACACACTGACTGGACACTACAGTACATTAACACTGCACTGAGAGAGAGAGGGGTTGATTCACACACACTGACTGGACACTACAGTACATTAACACTACACTGAGACAGAGAGGGTTTAATATAGACACACTGACTGGATACTACAGTACATTAACACTGTACTGAGACAGAGAGGGGTTGATTCACACACACTGACTGGACACTACAGTACATGAACACTGCACTGAGAGAGAGAGGGCTTGATACAGACACACTGACTAGACACTACAGTACATTAACACTGCACAGAGAGAGAGGGGGGTTAATACAGACACACTGACTGGACACTCCAGTACATTAACACTGCACTGAGAGAGAGAGGGGTTAATACAGACACACTGACTGGACACTACAGTACATTAACACTACACTGAGACAGAGAGGGTTTAATAAAGACACACTGACTGGACACTACAGTACATTAACACTGCACTGAGAGAGAGAGGGGGGTTAATACAGACACACTGACTGGACACTACAGTACATGAACACTGCACTGAGGGGGGGGGGGGGTTAATACAGACACACTGTCTGGACACTACAGTACATGAACACTGCACTGAGAGAGAGGGGGCTTGATACAGACACACTGACTAGACACTACAGTACATTACCACTGCACTGAGGGGGGGGGGGGGTTAATACAGACACACTGACTGGACACTACAGTACATTAACACTGCAGAGAGAGAGGGGGGTTAATACAGACACACTGACTGGACACTCCAGTACATTAACACTGCACTGAGAGAGAGAGGGGTGAATACAGACACACTGACTGGACACTACAGTACATTAACACTACACTGAGACAGAGAGGGTTTAATAAAGACATACTGACTAGACACTACAGTACATTAACACTTTATACAAACAAGGACAAACTGGAAATTACAGCATATTAACACTGCACTGACAGAGAGGGGTAAATACAGCCATACTGACTGGACACTCCAGTACATTAACACTGCACTGAGAGAGGGGTTAATACAGACATACTTACTTCACAGTACGGTACATAAACAATGCACTAAGAGAGAGAGGGATTAATACAGATATAGTGGATTAATATTCCAGAGGAGTTAATACAGACACAGACCTCACCAGTGAGGAAGTTATAGACACTGGTTTTAAACACACACACATACTCTGACTTCATACACGTCACCACACTGACCTGACAACAGTTTCATGTCCATTTCTTCTTTTATTTCTGCAGTGACTTCACAGGGAAGCGTCTGGGTACCCTGATCTCCTCTTGCTCCCGAATCCTCCTCCCACAGCTGCAATCTCCACTTCAAGCTCTCGTTTTCCTTCTTCAGCTGCGCCATTTCACTCCCGACAATGTCCTGCACACACTGTGTGATTTTAAACACGGCCCGTCTCACCAGGACCTGGGAGACGCTGCGGAGTTTGTTTTCAAACTCGTTCTGAGTCAGACATCCTGTTTCCAAAAACTTCTGACACTTCATACACGATCGATTTGAGCAAAACGTGCATGAACGAGTCAAGCTGGATTTCCAGATTTAACAAGTACTCCGCCATCCTTCTTCAGAGTCGATCAGAAACAAAGGCTGACTTGCGATGTTTAAACAGAACAGCTTCTTTATTTCTATTCTTCACAGATTCTGTTGTCAGGGCTGTGCTCTGTTCAAGCATAAACACAGCTGACAAGATGCTACGTTTTCAGAAACTGAAGTTATTAAAAAAAACAACTTTCTTCTTTATAGAAAGAAAATCATTCAAGCACCCACAGCTATGTTGTGTAGCGCCGTGTGATGACGTCATTCGTTAGCGCGGCCGCGACTTCAAAACAATCGAGAAGCGGAGCTGAGAAAGAGGAGTTTCTGCAGCCTGATATAAACTTAACTGCACCTCCTAGCGCCACCTAGTCAAGAGGAGTGAATCACCTGCGACTTGCGCCGTTCGTAAGTGTGAATTTTGTGAAACGGAACATATTTACTGTTTTGCCCTTCCACAACGAAAACGTCTCCCTTTGCAGGTTTTTGGTTAAAGAAAAAAAATGCTGTCATATTCTTCCCAGCTGGCAGTATTTATTCTGCAACATAAGCAAGATTTGTATTTCATATTTCGCAAATTGTATGAATTTCTCGAAAAACACGTTGTTCCAAGAAAGGAAATAAATACTTCTAGTAACAAAATCAAGCCATATGTGATTGTCCTTAATGATACATTCTGTATGACAAGACAGGAAGAAAGGCACCTCAGGATTTCAGACACAGGATCTCCTGTATATTGAGAGAAGTTTATACCATCTGTCAGTTTTCATGTCCAAGGAGCTCAATTTGCATTCCATGTACAACAGCGTGTCCTCTACACCCGCCACTGAAGCACAGCACAGGCTCAGCATCTTGACATCTTCCTAACAGAGACACGTAGAGACCTTTTGGTGGGCAGTGGCTCAAAAGGGGAGAAGAGACCATTTCTGGAGCAGGATTTGTTACGTTGGAGTATTCTGGACACAAATCAGTGCCCGCTTTTATTTCTGTTTTTTTTTTAATTTTACAGAAAGTTTAAATGTGACTTTGAAGGCATTATAATTCACAACCATGGCAAAAAATGGTTGTCCATAATTGTTGATTATGTTTGATTAACAGACAAAATATGACAACCCCTCTACTGAGCATATACTTTATTTTCCTGATGTAACACATCTTAACAAGAGGGCAAAGTAAATAAAATAATTAGCATCTAATTGCATGCAATACCAAATGCAATCTCTTTCCATCTTAAGAGCAAGGGTTCACATGATACATCAATTCAATTTTTTTTTCCCAAAAAAGTGTCTATTGTGGGACGAATACTGCTTGAGCAGCCTCTGTTCCTCAACCACCTGGCTCAGGTCTCGATGGAGTACATGTTTCTATGAGGCTGAATTGTCTTAGTTCAGGGATCTTCTTTACGAAATAAAGGATGGCTTTCTACCTGCTCAAGCTATTGTCGACACTGTGCGGGAGGTTGACGATGAGCTGTCTGGCAGTTAGATCCTGCAGGACTTTGAGCAACTCAAACTCAGCCTCCTGGACAGCTGGCTGGAGAAGCTGTGACAGGTGCATGGCTCAGGGAGATGACAGTGAAGACGGGGGACCATGGGGTGAGCCTTCTGGGGTGCACCACCATCGTGTTCCACAGGCTGGTTGTGGCAAAGCAGTTCAGGGCACCAGTCTTGGATGTGGTTTGGGGAAAAATCTTTCCCCACTTCGAGCCGGCATGGCTGTGGGTATGTCTGAGGCTGCCTTTCCTGCCCCAGAGGTTGAAGCAGCTCGACAATTTCATCCAACATAATTGCATTTTATGAAAATGGTGCTGCAGCAAATTCTGTATGTCTGTTGTGTCCCACAGCTTGTGAGAAGAAGAGAGAGACCCCTATCTCTTTTGCCTTCCGTTACTCCCACTCAGGGGTCTTTCCACTGACTCTGTGAGGGGCAGGTGTGTCCAGTAGATTATCGAGTGGAAGTTAGGGATGTTGGAGATGCAGCTCCTTGCATTCACAACAAGAGTCACCAGCAGCAGCAGCAGTAGTGCCTGCAGCTTTCCATTCTGTAGTGGTTTCGCCTAAACGAAAGGTTTCCCAAGCGGAAACAAACCACCTTTATTCGCATGCTTCTCAACTGCATAAAGGTCCCTAGCGACAGGCCATCTTTTCTCAATGTATTTCTGGTGTTTCATGGCATCTCGTACCAAATGCACTTTCCTTCTGTACACGGAGCTGATCACTTGAAATTTGGCTGTGCAGAGAGACCAAGATGAGCTTTGTCGACTCCAAAGCAGCTCCTTTGTAAAACGCTGTTTGTTCACATCACTTATGTGGGGCTTATACACGGCGGTCTCTAAAGGTCTTTGCTACCTGATAGTGGGGCATTGCAGTAGTCTAACCTGCTGTATGCAAGAGCATGCATTAATTTCTCTGTGTCTTGAGTGGAGAGAAACTGCCTTAGTTTTGCAATTTTTCTCAACTGTAGGAAGTATGTTTTGATACTCTTTTAACATGAGAGTTAAACGAGAGCCTTGCGTCTAATATGGTTATGTGCTGAGTCTTTGAGGCAAATTTTTGAATGCTCTGAGTAAAGTGCTGAAGTTATAGTAGTCCTATCAGTATTGTAGCCACCAAACAACAGAACCTGTTTTATCAGAGTTGAGGAACAAAATGTTTTCACACATCCAAGTCTTTACTTCATTAATGCAATTAGATACTTTATTGATCCCTCACGGGATCAATAAAGTATCTATTAAATAAAGTGATAATAGACGAGTTGTTGTTAGGTGTAAACAAAATGTTTATTTGAGTGTCATCAGCATATGAATGAAAGTTAATATTATGTTTTTGTATTATCCTACCTAGCAGCAGCATGTACAGAGAGAACAATATTGGCCGCAGCACTGATCCCTGTGGTACCCCAAATTGACATTGAGGAACCAGTTCAATTATTAGATATTGGAACATTTAAAAAGCATCAGATATTTTTTTCTTGATATTGCATTTATACTTTATGTTACTCTTTTCTATATATTAACTGTAGAAGTCCTTCCCAATTTTTTTCAAATATCACAATTTGTAGGCATGGAACTAAGGCATGTTATATCAGAATTTATTTTACCTTCATTTACACATTATAACACTCAACCTCTAAGTAAATAACAAATGCTCAAACATTTCGAACAGTAATTATAAATCCTCTCAGTCAATAACTTTGGAAAATCAAGTTAGAAACACGTAATCTCTGTCTGTAATAGATTCTTGTAAATCTTGGATTTTAAATAAGTCTACTGTAGCTGAATATATTTCATGTAAAAGCAGAAATGTTGCACATCCTTAATCTCTTTAATTACCTCTCTGCTACATAAGGCATCTCAGAGAAAAGTATTAAGGGGGTGGTATAAAGAATCTCCACTTAATCTCAATCTCATCTCTACTTAATTGGATTTCTTAGCAAAACCTTAACCCACTTGATATTTGCAAGAAATGTGATTGTTTTTGTTAAACAATTGAGTACGTACTGTACAGCCTTTAATATGCGATAGTGAATTTTCCCGTATTCTGGGGAGGGAGGAGAACTGAAATTAAGGAAATACATATTTAAAGGGGGTGAAAGTCTTAAATGTGTTCTTTCATATCTGGGCGTTTGAATAGATTTGTTGTATAATTTATTGTGATTTCACTCCATACTTGTGTTTCTCAGGAGAAAGTAGTAACATTGGGGATTTGAGGGTACAGAAAATACATTGTACTGTACGGGAAAATGTAAGGTTATGTTAAAAAAGAAACTTTTCAGCACCCTTTTGAACGCGATTATTAGACACCTGTTGAATCTCAACCGGGATTTCTTGAGACATCATTCAGTGAGCGAAGCCTCCCTCTGGACTCCGCACTGAGTTGAAAGCTATGCGAGCTGCTCACTCCTTGTTCTGTACTGTTACCAGAAATCAAGATAAATCATGTCAGACATTTTTCCATCTTTAATGTGACCTTGCAACCAACAAAATTCAAGAGAAAACAGATAATTATTAGGAAAAATAATTGAAATTAAAAAACCTACTGTCACGGACGTCCAAAAGGACTAACCGTGGAGAGCAGGAGAGCGGAAAAAGACCCATATGCGTAGCGGCGAAACGGGGAGTTAGCCCGGGCTCATTCGTGCAAAGAGTTCAGGAGTGCCGTATAGAAACCAATGCCCTCAGGTAGCGGACGTAGGGCGACCTGGTGCTAGGCGGGTCTCAGGACATCTGAATGTCAATGCTGAGCCAGGGCAGAGTGCAAGACCCGGAAATATATAGCCCCAGAGAGAGAGAAATACCGGAAGGACAGCAAATAACCGGAAATGAGAGACAGGACAGAGAAGGAGCACCCTCTGGCTGCAGAGGGCGTGACACCTACAACACTCTGGTTGCATAAGTGTGCACACCCTTTTATTATGGGGGCTGTAGCTGTGTTCAGAGTTAACCAATCACATTCAAAATCATGTCTAAAGTAAAATAGCATACACCTGCCATTAATGAAAGTGATTCTGATTAACCCCAAATAAAAATCAGGTGTTCTTGTAGGACTTCCTTGAAACTTTCGTGGTTGAAGTCTACTGGGATAGCCATGGTCCTCAAGGAGGTGATTAAAAATATAAGGGATCTTATTGTTGAAAGGTACTGATCAGGAGAGGGGTATAAAAGAATATCAAAGGCATTGGATGTACCATGGAGCCCTGTGAAGATTATCATCAAATGCGGCACCACAGGGACATTGACAAGATCAGGACAACCCTCCAAAGTTAATGACGGGACAAGGAGAAAACTCATGAGGGAAGCTACCAAGAGGCCTACAGAAAGCTACAGAGACCTACAGAGCTGCAGCAATTTTTGGTGGGTATTGGTCACTCCTTGCATGTGACAACAATCTCCCCTATTCTGCACGTCTGGGCTATGGGATAGGAGGCAAGACAGAAGCCATTTTTCAAAAAAAATAAAACTAAATTTTGCAATAAAATGCATTCAGTCACCCTAAAAAATGTCTTATGGTCTTATAAGACAAAGGGTGAGCCTTTTGGCCTTAAGTTTAAAAGATATGTTTGGTGCAACACAGCCCATCATCACACACCACTTGGTGGTGGAAGCATCATGCTTTGGGGATGCTTTTCTTCAGCTGGGACAGGGGCTCTACTCAAAATAGATAGGATAATGACTAGCTCCAAATATCAAGATATTTTGGCACAAAACCTGCTGGCCTCTGTCAGAAACCTGTCATCTAGACACTGTTCCCAGAGCTGGATAAGTGACTCCAGATTCTACAGCTCTCTAGCAATAGAGAAAGTCAGGCTACAGAAGTGGAGAAATGGAGAAAATCTCCTCTTCACAATGTGGAAAAATATTACCGAGACGAGTAAATTTCTTGAAGTTCAATACTCTATACAAGTTACCCCTTCCCACCTGGCAAAATTTAAGGGCTTCAGTACAAAAGCTGGCTGAAACAAGCGATCACTATTATTACACATTTTTGCAGACCTCACGGTGCTCTACACTGCTCTTTTCTAAACTGAGCTGCTCATTTGGAAACCAAAAGGCAACAGAGAGGCGTTCTTATACTGGGAGCCAAACCCGGGCCACCTGGGTGAAAACCAGGAATCCTAACTGCTAGACCAACGTAGTCATTCTGTGCATAATGCAGGCAAATTGTAGTTCCTGTCTCTATGCCGTGCTTCCTTGAGAGCTAGCTGACAACCAGAGCGCTGCAGAGTCTAAACAGAAGGCCACACCTGCATTCAACATATTCACACCAGGAGTTGAACACAGATACACCTGATGAAAATCTTCCCACATTATAAACTTGCAGCCCTGGGTCTCAGTTCGTTTTTGGTAGCCTTAGCCAATCAAAGCCTGTATGGCTCCCAATTATTTACAAAGAATTGTCCAATCACAGTCTCAGCTCTCATTCTTGGTAGTTTTCACCGAATCACAGCCCTCCCTGCTTTCAATCAACTGGGGAGTTTATCCATTTGTGTGCTGGTTAATCAATCCGGTTTTTCAAACTAGAAGTACCAGAAACTGTGGGCTCCTTGTGTTTCTTTGTCCTTTTTAAAATATGTTTCTGGTTTGTAAAATATCTGTTTATGACATTATTGACTCAGCTTTCTCCGGTGCTGTTAGAAATAAATATAAATAGGTATGTGGTATTTTAACTAATATGGTGTTTGAATCAATTAAGGGGTGGCTCCATCTGCTTTGTAGTTATAAAAAATAATAAAAAATGTAAGTGAAGCTTGATATGAGGGTAATCTGTGTTTTTACAAGTTCGGTACTTAATAGACTTTTGGGTTTGGATTTTGAATCATTATTGTCATGCTCAGGGTGGGACCAGCTTCTTTCTTCACAGAAATGTTCACACACAAGTAAACCGTGTACACTCAGGAAAAAATCTCAATTTCAATTTCTCATCTAGTCTATTTTGACCTTACAGATTGATATTATTGATATATTATCTTATCTGTATTATTTATAGAGCTCATGTATTTGTTGTAGAGTATTTATATTCTTGAGAGAACAACTGTATAACTGTAGTATTAACAGAGACTCTGCATTAAATACTATCTCCATTGTTGTAACTGCTTCAATCAATTCAGAGTAGCGGGGTAGGCAGAGCCTATCCCAGCATTAAATGGGCACAAGACAGGATACGCCCTGAATGGGACACTACAGACACACACTTACACCAGGGCTGGTTTTCCCAGAAGCTAATTAACTAAACCCAAGCGAACAAGGGTACATGCACATACCCAGGGAGCAGATTGAATGCACGAAATGAACCCAGCAATGCTAACCACTGCACTGCCTCGTCACCCTGACAGAGATTTAATATAGAATAATCCACAACATAAGTCATTGATCTCCCTTCTTCCTTTATTTCTTATCTACACTCTGGTTTATCGATTCTCTCTTCCTAGTGTAGTGACTCCTTTCCGCTTGATTCTCAACTTTATTTCAGAATTTTTTTCAGATCCCTTCTTCTCTTCATTCTAGTCTGGTGAGAAGTCAGGCTCCAAACAATACCTTGAGCAGTTTCTGCAATTTTATTAATAATAATTAATTCTGCTTCTTCTACTAATGATATCACTCCTGCTGCTGCTTACAACAGTAAATTCCCCCCTTATGTTTATAGTACTGATGACACTACTAGTGCTCTGAATAATATCACAGCTGTATCTACTGCTGTTCCTGCTAAACCTACAGTCTAGACATACCTAGAGGCTGCTCTTCTCTTCCTTCACTCTCTTCTTCTGAGCTTTCATTTCTCTCTTCTTTTTCTCCACTTCCAGTCTCCTCTTCTCGACCTCCTGCTTCATCTGTTCCATCTCCTTCTTTTTCAAGATTTCCCCCCTCTTCTCCTCCTGCTTCATCTGTTTCTTTTCCTCCTTTTTCCTCCTAGAGTCTCTACAGTTTATACAGATGAGACTATACAGTGTGTCCAATAAGAGTCTGTCCAGGTAAGACTATACAGTGTATCTAGTAAGAGTCTGTCCAGATGAGTTTATACAGTGTGTCCAATAAGAGCCTGTACAGGTGACTCCACACAAGGACAGAGGTTCTGTTCACTTCTCACCTGTCTCTGAGTCTCAGGAACTCTGAAGTTCCTCAAAGGAGGGGGCTCCTCCAGGGCTTGATGGGGGCGGCATGGCACAGTCACCAGGGGTTTCTCTGAGTTCAGATGATTGAGGAGGGAGGGCCCAGGGGCGCCGAGGTCCAGGAGAGGGAGGGATGAACTTGTTTTTTTTAACAGCCTCGCCAATCTGGATCATGCGTCTCCTTGGCTGTGGAGACTGAAGACACACAGAAGACCTTTCTGTTCCTGCTGAGTCCCACAACAAGTCAGACTGTCCTAAGACTACTACAAAGAGAAAAAATTAACCTGCTATTCACAGACCTCAGTTACAGGGACTCCCAGGTAGTTCTGCAGGATGAGGTAGAGCTATGCTGCACACTGGCGGAAGCACTTGTCCACCTCAGAGAAGTCACACCTGACCTTCATGTTTTCGAAGCAGGACTTCAGTGTCTCCTTCGCCTCCTCCTAGTCATCCTGCTTCATGATTCCTGTGCCCTGGAAGGGAAAATCCTAGGAAAATGGGGAGAGAGAATCAGGCAAGATGTCCTGACCATGTCTGCTGCTGTCAAACCAAACCTCCATTATCAGAGCTCCCGTTGTGTTGCCCGTTGTCTTCACTGTTTTAATTTTGGGATTTGGTAAAATTTCTTATCATATCCTCTGTGAAACTTCACTAACTCAGTACCAACTCCTGTACCAGAGAGAGAGAACAAAGACAGTGAATCATCATCATACCTCCACAGCGCCAGACAGGAGATGCAACCTAGGGGTGGAACTGTGGTATCTCTAAAGCCAAAAGAGAGGGGGAGGGGGGTCACCCCCCTGTTAATAGAGCCAATAGAGAGACAGAGACACCCCACTGTTAATAGAGCCATTAGAGAGAGGGGGAGTAACCCCACTGTTGCCATCGATGACCAAGAGTCTCACCACCCACTCTATGATGCCCGCTAGTGGTGATCTATAAGCGGTGTGTCTTTCAGCCAACCACTTGAAATAACAGCAGGCTGGTGTCCCAGCCCAGCTCCTGTCTCTCTCCCCTTGGATCTGGGAAATTTCCAGGTTGAGTGGGGTGACGCAGGTATCTTGGAAAGCTGAGGGGGTCAGGAGAGTCGCCCCAGCCCCTGTACCGCCCTGATACCACAGTGTAAGCTGGACAAGGGGAGGGGTTTCAGGGACTCACCAATCCCACATATGCTGCCTCCGATCCAAACTTGGCCAGGACCTCATCGTACAACTCCAGGCAGTCAAGCTGGATGGAAGACATCGCATTCTGAGCCCAGGTCCGCACCCAGCTCTCCTCAACCTAGAGAAGCCCCTCCAGTTCGACCCGCAGGCCCTCCCCGAGCCACCACAGGGCAGCCGGGGCCTTACCTACACTCTTACCTACAGTTACACTATAACTAACACTTACACAAATACTGCCAATATTACAACAGTAACACTGCAATTAAGGCTTACAGTTTGTATATTACTAACAATAACACAAACTTAGTAGTACACTAATAATACCAATAATAACAGTAATACTATCAAAAGAACTAACATGACAATGAGTATTAATACTCTGACACTTACACTATGATTATCACTAATATTAACATGAATACTAGCATTAAAACTAAAATTCAAAGTAGCTCTATCATCACTAATTCTCACATGAATACTAGTATTCAGTAGTGCTATCATCATTAATACTCACATAGACACACAGACACTACACATACTCATGGACACACACCCACACACATCAAACACTCACAAACACCCACACACCCACAGACACCACATACGCTAATAGTGATAAAAACACAGCACTCACAGATTTCTGTTCGTTGGTCTGGACTCTAGAAAGTTCTAAAGTGCTCTAGAAATTTGCAAGTGACTCTGGACCTCAACACCTGTTGATGGGTCACTTCTGTCAGACACAGCATTGGAGCCCAAGCCCACCTACACACACATTCACACACACTGACAGATATACACCCACACATTCACACACATTATGACATACTGACAGACACACAACCACACACTCACATACATTCACACAAACACTACACACACTCACAGATACAAACTCACAGACACACATTCACAGACACACACATAGACACAACACACACTCACAGGCACCACACACATTTATACACACAATCAGACACTCACACACATACAGTACTCGCACACATTCACAGACACACACATAGACACTACTAATACTTACAGACACACACCCACACACTGATAGACACCACACACTTGCAGACACACCCACACACACTAACAGACACACACCTGCACAATGACAGACATATCACACTGACAGACACACATTCACACACTGACAAACACCACACACTCACAAACACCACAAACTCACAGACACACTCTACACTTATAATAACAGTAATGATATCACTAAAACTAACACTACTGCTACTGTTAATACTGTAACAGTAACTCTATAATTAAATTTAATATTAACATTAATATGACCATTAAAACTAAAATTATCAGTAGTGCTATCATCATTAATACTCACATGAACACTAGCATTAGTAAAACTACCAGTTGTACTCTCACTAATATTAACATAAATACACTAGCATTAGTATTAGTTGCTGTCCGTGACGTCACACCACTCTTTGTGACGAAGGCGAGACATCTAGCCAGGCACAGTGATGTGCCACGTGTCGCCATGGTTACCATACTTATGATTTGTAAACAAATGGAAAATGCATTTAAACTGTTACTTACACAAATTTATTAACTTTGAATATAATTTTCTAGCTCTAGGATACAATTCCTAAATAATAATTTGAATAAATCATTCTTTAATTTCAGATTGAACATTATTAACACTAAACGCAAGTTAATTAATCGATTTTGACTCTTTTCTAGATTTTAAAATGGGTCAAGAATGGGAAAAGAATCAGTGCTCACCAATCGGTGAACTTAATCGATTATTCTATGTTTTTTTAGTTGAATTAATTGCTTGATAAGTGATCAATAACTCTCCTCCGTGCGCTCTGCGCGTCTCCCGCGGTCTCGCTTTCCGATTCCGGCGCTCTGCCTGGTGTCTGTGACGTCACAGCGCTCTTTCTGACAGAGCAGAGCACGTCTCCGCTGGAGACGACTCCTGTCCGGAGCCCGGAGGGCTTTTCTTACAGATATAACATCTCCAAAAACAAACCACACCGGGCTGTTAAGAGAAGCGATTCATAACAGCAGAAGGAGGAGAATGACAAACCAAGAAATGAAATTCATTAAACACTAACAGAAAAAAAAATGTTTACTTCACAGAATAATGCGTTATAAAGCATACTCCTGTGGAGCAGAAGAGAAAGAGAAGGAGCACAGGTCTCTATAATAAGTGCTTTTAAGCATTTTACACGAATCTCCATAGAATAGAAGCCAGGAGGATCAGACTCCTGATCCTGGAGGTTGAAGAGCAGCTCTTGGTTTTATTTTCACTCGATCTCTCAGTTCCTCAGCCAGTTTGATTATTTAATTAACTATATAACTGTTATCAGACTCTGTTTAACTGTATATTTATAAGACTCCACATGAGAGACGTGTGGGAGACGCTGAATCCCAGGGCTGGTGTGGAATCACACACAGACAGGTCTTCTGTGTGATCTGAGTCCCACTGCTCAGAGCTACAAACTTGTCAACTAGTCACTATTGTAGACACGACCATCAGTCTGCTGCTGCTGATAATCATATTACACTTATAAGAGTGACAACACTGCTGTTCATTAAATAAGTAAAAATAATAATAAGAGATAATCACATATTGCTCAATTGTCAGTCAAACACTTCTGACAGATAGGTTTATTCCATGCTGAAAAAAAGAAGAAAGAGAACACAACGTTTCGTTCGTGGAGCCTTCTTCAGGTGTGAGAGAGACAGGGCAGTAGGCAAAGGTAAAGTAGTGGGAGAACAAAGGCTGGGAGGGAGGAGGAGTGAGAGGCGGGAGCAGGGGACAGAAAGAGAGGCCAATCAAGAGGTGTGAAGTCAGAATAGATGTAGAGAGGTGTGACAGAAAGAGGGTCTTGGAACAGCTGTGAAGAGACGGAATGGTGGTTTAGTGAGAGAAGCGGGCAAGTGGCCCAGGGAGGAAGAGATTTTATCTGTTTCTCTACTGTGCATGTTTAAATCCACTTAATATTGAATATTAATATGGAATTTTACAACTAAGGCTAAATTTTGGTAGCTGAAACAGAAGTACTGTATAGTACAATTTTGTTTTGATTTGAACCAATGTTTGCACCTCAATAATCCATTCGTCATCGAAAGAAGCAAAGGCAGATGTGTATTGAATCTCACGACGATCCTGTTCTCAATCCGAAAGAAAGGTTTAATGTGATCCCACTAGAAAAAGAGTCAATTTCTATATCTAATGATGTCCCTCAAACATTTTGTAATATCTCTGGGAGTGTATACTGTAGAAGCCTGGTTAACTGCTTAAATTCAAACTAAACAGGACTATGGGAATGAGATTTGATTTTGAACTGGGATTTAAATAAATAGAAACGTTGCACTACATTGTGCTTTATTTAAGACAAAAGGTGGGCTTCCTGTGTTTTCGATTACTCAGTTGTAAGAGCGGAGGAATATAGTGGAAACAGCTGGGAACTATTTGTTCTCTGGTTTGAATCTGTCTGGAAGAAAGGTGTTTTTTATGTTCTTTAATCAGAAAGTGAAAATTTGTCATTCACTTAGTTGTCCAACGAAAGCTGAGTAAACGGTGAAGCAGAGCCTCTTGTTCTGAATTCTTCTAACATTTTCTAGGCTTGTAGACTCCTCACTCTTCCTAAAACAAAGTGCCGCAGATAAAGATACAGTAGTTGTCGGGAGTTTAGGTCAGTGGTAGAGCACATACAGTACAGTACCTTGCATGTATATGGCTGTTTTCAATCGCCGGCGTCTCCACTCTGGATTTCTTCCTAAGCGCGATATCTTTCCTTACTTGTGTGTGAATTTCAGCGCAACACATAAAGCCTTCGTCTGTTTTATAAAGATTCTATTTTAAATCAATTAAAACAAAAGAAATACTAATTAAATACACATAGAAAACACATGTATCTAATTAGAACATTTGGGCAATGTATTACTAGCAGTTGAGCTGAGCTCAAAGTAGAGCAGTTGATATTGTTAAACCACGTATTGTTTTTGAATGACGCTACTAAGCACTGGCACGGTGTTTGTGCAGTCCTTCCCAACCTTTCTATCGACTGGATGAGTCTCCTGTTCCATCTCCAATTCTTTCCGCACATTTCGCCTGTTTCACCACCATTATCATTAGACTATAGCCACTAATACGAGAATACTGTTCTGAAAGACTGTCTTAAATAATAATGTTGAAAAGGGTAATGATAAGAGTTTTTTTTCATTAAGGTAACCGTACATTTGCCTGTATAGTACAACTTATTATCTGTATCTGCAAATCCCCAATATTAATGCTGTCTCCTGAGAAACACAAGTGTAGAGTCAAATCATATTAAATCATACAACAAATCTATTCAATTAACACTCCTATGTGACAGAACACATTTAAGACTTACACCCCTTTAAATATGTATTTCCTTCATTTCAGTTCTCTCCCCGGGATACCTGAAAATTCATTATAGCATAATAAAGTCTGTGCATGCATTACCTGTAATACAGCTACTAATAAAGATAACATTAAACTTCATTATTAAGATATCACGCTTTTATTAATAAAATATGTATTGATAAAATTCCTTGTGAATAATTGTAGTGTCTGGAAAGCAATTGTTCATTACTTAATGACGATATTATTTCCACTACATTCAGGACAGTTCCAATGTGATCTATTGTTCCGCTTAGTCTGCTTAGTCTCCTACTTTAGTAACGTCTAATGGGCAGCAGCTGTTATTTTAGGGTTGTTGCAATTGAGAAGAGGTTTGGTACAGAGCTGCTGACAAATTTCAGCAGCCAGTTTGTTTCAACTGACCCGTTGTAGCTACCAATCAGAAGCAAGGAGAAACAAACATTAGTTTAGCCTTTTTTTAAAAAAAAAGGAAAACAGAGTAGTAGTTTATGTGGTAATTTCAGGTACAATGTATGAACTAAAGTTAACTAGTCCCACAGTAATGCGTGGGGTCCTATCAAGAAAAAAATAGTTGTAACCCGAAAACACAACAAACACAAAACGAGAAGTCTTCCGGGAACCTAGGTAAATCCCTGTAGTAGTCTAGCAACTATAAAAAACAACCAAATGCAACAACTTCAAAAGAAAAAGAACATTTAAAAACAAATCTGGGGAACAACAAAAACAGAATCTAATGCAAGAGCTTTATCAAGTCTTCAGTGCTCCACTCATCTCAGTAGACCTCTCTCATATATTTGTGTGCAAGTCAACTGGAGGTACACATTCCATGCTGAAAAGAGAAGGAAACACAATGTTTCAGCTGTGGAGCCTTCTTTGATTGTGACTCGAAATAAACCTTTACCTTTACTTGTTCGTTTGATGTTAATTTATCTCCATCAAATACCTAAGAGTATCTAAACTCGACAGTTGCTTTCAGTAGCTAAAGACACTGCTCCAGGTGAGGCTTGAACTCACAACCTCGGCATGACTCCGCTGTGTACTGCTGTATAAGTACCACGCGCTGACCGATTGCGCCACTGGAGCTGAACAAGTTGTGCTCCTCATACAGACTGACGCTGCAGAAACACAGGGTGAAACCAGTTTCGGTTGTGGATCCATCTCCAGATGTGGAAAAGGAACAGTAAAATAGCAAGGAAAATACAAGAAAAGAAACTGAAAGAATTGTGCTAACAGCAAAGGGGGACGGAGGGAGGTGGTCGGACAAGAAAATCAACCCGGCGGATTATTTGTAGCGACATTTTTTGAGTCAATCAGCACACCGAGTAGTCCAGTAAAGTGACAATAATGGAGAACTAGCTGACGCACCCCGTCGTGAAGACCCTCTGTAAGGTGATTACACGTTTCATTTTCAAGTCGCCTCCTTTACACGCAATTGCAGCCCCGACACTGAGAGAAAGCATGAGAAATGGCTTCAATTTCAATGTAAAAACTCACCATAACACGGACTTACACTGGGAAAAGGTGTTGCACTTTATGCTTATTGCTACAGCCTTCCCCCCGGTTATGAAAATGTCTCACAGTTCCGACACTGATGTGTGAAAGACAATGTAACAGACTATCAAAATCCTGAAGTACAAGAAATTTTAATGCACCAATTTTTTTAATATGTCCCTCTGATCCTGGCATGTCAGAATACATTTCGAAAAAGTATGGCATGAATTGCACGAATTGCAATGGCACAAATTGTTGAGAATATCACTGACCTTGCCGATATTTGCAGGGGATACGAATGTTTTGCACATGTTGAACTACAACACGTAAAAATTGAGCTCCTTAGTCATTATCACCGGGAATGTCCAATAATGACGAACATCAGTAGCTTCAAGGAAACTTAGACTCGCACATGGAGTTTTATCTTGGAATGGAGGGTGGGAGAATTCATTTAGACTCTCGTTGCTCATTAGCTAAACTATATGACACAGCTAAAAATAGCTAAAAATATGACACAGATTTGTTCGAGAAACTTGTAATCACCTTAAAAAGAGTCTTCTTGAAGATGTGAACCAGCTAGCTCTCCACTGTCAATTGACAGGACTTTAGAAGAAACTGTTCTCATACAACCAACATAAAATTACACATCTTAAGGAACATGAAGAGAAATCCATGTACTAAATAACATAAAACTGTCGCTGCAAATCATCACCAAGCTGTTTTATGTGTCTGACCACCTCTTTCCTACTTTGCAGCAAGCACAATTCTTTCTGTTTCTTCATCGCTATTTTACTGTCTCTTTTCCCCACATGGAGATGGATCCACAGCCGAAACTTTAGGTCGGTTCCTGTTACTCTGTCCGATTGAAAGAGCTGTATTAAAGGCACTCCCACCTCTGCAGGAAAGTTATTGCTGCTCTCAACACAATATACTGCAGTCAAATGTGATAGCGATACTGTCACTGCGTGTGGGCCACGTGTTCCTGCTGTCAGCCTATTATGTCATGTTCATCCACACCCAGAAATATTACTGCTGTAGCACAAGAGTTATATAGGCGCAGTCGAGAGCGCATGAATCTCTTAATCTCAGAACTGTGGGTTCAGCTCCCACATTGGGTCCCTCTGTGTCAATTTGATCCCCCCAATTCTCCTAGCATGACCCGATGGCGTAACAGTGATACCCAGTGCCTTATGACCTTTGCGTAATTCAGCTTTCTTTCCACTTGATTCAGATTTTGATCTGAAATCATCGGCCAAACAAGAGTTTGTCTAAATCAAGGGTGATTCGCTCACAAGCAAGTATTAAACACTTCAGCATTTTCTGTTCGAATACCACACTTTGTCAAAACACTGCCGCTTCTTAAGCTACCAAGTAACGGTTTTTGAGCACGCGTTGTATTGTAAATACTTATATTAAAAAAGCATAAATTCACATAATGGAATTTGGACGGAACAAAGTAGTCCAGCCCCTATACAACATTACATACCCACTGATTAAGTTTAAAACTACAGCAACAGGAGTAACAATAATGGCAACAACATCTTTGGAGTTCGGCATTTCATTTATTCTGCAGAAACATCGTATCAGAATGAACTGCCCGGATAAAAGAATAATTGCGGCTTCAGATCGTTTTTACAGAGCAGTGCGTTGTTCTGTTCATGCTGACTACACGCTTTAAATATATGTCATTTATTGCAAGCATTGCTTTTCCAGGTTTTTCTGAAATTCCTCGCATTTGAGACAGCACTAAAATATTTCATTCGCGTCGCTGAATACATCGTGGAAACGGTATTTGCCATTTTGTTATTCGGTTCTGAAGTTTGAAAATGAAAATGAAACGGGGGTCACTTCGTAGCCTTGAAAGAAGTCCAAGCAGCATAAAAACCCGAGGATTCTCACAAATTTCTTCTGCTGTTTTTATAATTCGGACTTCAACATTTGAATGCATACGTTACTGCTGCTAATCACATTCACGTGTTCACGAAGCTTTTTTCTGTCCATTATGTTGTTGCTAAGCAGTTTCTCCGTTTTCCTCGTATTGTGATTGTCAGCGAGCACAAGACTGAAACAGTGTAAAGACAGGGTAAAACGCCTGACTGTCGGGAGTGGGATTTGAACCCTCGCCTCTATCTGGAGAGCGGAACACAAAGCTTAAAAGACACGAATCTATGAATCTGCTGTTCTAAACCACGCGCCTATCCTGAAGAAATGTACGCCGAATGCACCAGTTGCATCCGATTTTCCGTAACTTTAGGACGATTGACACGACTGGACGAACACAATTTGTGGCGTTTAGCATGACATAGTCTTGCAGGCAGACAATGTTTTGTCCCACTACTTATATAATTCTATCGTTTACTCGTTTTAAAAAAACACGGTGTTCTCGTTCCTAATCAGATTTTTAGTGCTTTCGGACGTTACTTCCAACCTAGACTGACAGCTCACCCGATCTGTTTGTGATCAGACCATGGAGTGGGGGGGCTGTACCAAATGCCCGTTCCTTCCCAATGCTGAGACGATCATTCGGAAGATGGGTGTGAAGAGAGACAGGCTTTGTCGACTAAAGAACAAGACAGGATATACAAGAACACTCATCACTGGCAACAGTTACATTCTTTTACTATAGAGACTCCTACTTTGCGTGTTTTTTAAAGACACTGAAACTCAAGGAAAGTGGTGACAAATGAAACAGGTGGAGCTTGAACCCACGATCTTCGGTTTACGAAACCGACACCTTACCACTTAGCCAACGCGCCTTCAAGCAAACAGGCTACTAATGTTGTTCAAATTATTTGTTTCTGAATCTGTTTTACATCGCCTGGAGGCAGCAACAACAACAAAAAAGGGATTCTTAACAAGGAGATACGCGGCAGCGGTGTGATTCCAACAGATGCCCCTGAAGAGACTGGAGCTTTAATCCAGCTCCTTAGAGCGCTCGGCCGCGTTACTCTCGACAGCGGCTCTTCAGTTCTTGTGGTCTGACCTAGTGGTGTTATGACGCGTGGAAGCGACTGCAACTTCATTTTCTGAGATGCTTTCTCTCACGTGGTGAAATCTCGACTTTGGCACCTCTGGATATAGTTATTCTGTGGAGCAGGCTTTCAAACCTGTGCTTATAGCGCCCTTGAAGTCATTTTATTTTTACAGGAAGACGTATTCCAAAAGACGCATTCGTACTGGATTTGACTGGGATTCTGAAATACTTCTTGCAAAGGTATTCAGACGTTCTTGAACCTATAATAAAAAACAGACCTGAAACTCCATAGCTTCCAATCTCTGATGTTACTCTCCTTAAACTCGGACGTGATGTTCTGCAGACGTGCAGTGTCCCTTTACTCTCGTGTTTTCAAAACGGCCTCCGTTGTCGGGCGCAGTAGAAGTGGAACTGGCCTGACTGCACAGGAAAGTACGGAATAATAAAATGTTTCTACGGCTCAAACATGTCCCTTTAGACCCTCGTCACGTCTCTGTGAAGAAGGGGCAGGTAGAGAGATTTTACAGATGCTCATGATGTTTCGCACGGTATGTTACCTGTTGAAGTGTCTCCCCAGTGGGCAAAAGATGTAGAATATAAGTCTATTAAATGCATACCTTAGAATTATAAATGTGGTCCATAATTTGTCTAGAATGAAATTCTAATATACGTATATCATTATACGTCAATTACACATCTATGATTATATGTCCATTATACATAAATGGTTGGAGTTCTAATATACGGATTAGTTTAGCGGACTATTATACATATATGGCTGGAGCTCTATTATACAATATATAGTTCTATTATAACATTAACTGTAGAGGACTATTATACACATATGGATAGAGATCTATTATACATCAAAGATTTTAGTTTTAGTTTTAAAAGTTTTATAGGCACAGAAACAAGTAAATCAAGCCAATGATTTGGTTTAGAAATTTATTCTGTAAATATACAATCATTCACACCTGAAAAATATCTAGTTCAAATTATAGTACATTATATACAATATTGTAATCAACATATGGCTAATCATCAACTGCTACTAGATCTTCACTAATCAACCAATCAGACATACCCATTACACATTTTCAAACATTAACTGCACTTTTCTGCAGTCTTTGCTCAGTCCTAGAATACAAAATGACCATATTTCAAAGTTCAAAAGTTGTAGTAACTTTTTAGAACATGGAGCTTTTTGTAAAACACTTTATTTTGGCATTAAAAGATCAGCAAGATTATACATTATAAACTAAAAATAAGAAAGTATGCCAGAGATGGATCCTATTAATCAGATGTAAGCTGTCATATAATGACCTATCTGTAAACTGGAATACTAGTAGTGGATATTTTCCACACCACAGAGAGAATATAATATCATACAAGTAGGTTTTGATTGTCCATATTGTCAAGGACTCGCTTGTGTGTACAGAACTCTTCCATTGTGCTCAGCCTCTTGATGTGGAATTGGGAGTCCACCTGTTCTATACACTTTCCCACACAACTCAGTTCATCCTCTGATCTCTATCAGGAGACCCAATACCC
>NW_028296761.1:52500-55548 GCF_055471065.1 Atractosteus spatula | reverse complement strand
GCTCTAGAATTGCCACAGTTATCCAAGTAGCTTGGGAGCGATCAAAGGAACCATAACTGATTTAATGAGCCATTCGCAGTTTCACTGTACCGGCCGTGTGTACTTAGACATGCATGGCTTAATCTTTGAGACAAGCATATGCTACTGGCAGGATCAACCAGGTAGCGGACCCCCTTCTCTGGGCGGGTCGGGTCGCTCGGGAGCCCCGCCGCCGCGGACGCGCGGTCGGCGGGCGCGTCGGGGACGTGAGTCTGTCTGGCGCGCGCCAGGGCCCGTCTCTCTCTCCGTGCCCTGCCCTGCGCTGCGCTGCGCTCTCGGGTATGGTTGTGCGGCCGCACGCCCGGCCGGATCGCTGTGAGAAACGGGTCGTTTCGCGCCGGCGGAGGTGCACTCCGAGGCGTCTCGTGCCCGGGCTCGCGGGCCCGTCCGAGGCGCCCTCGCCCCTCCGCGCGGCATGGGGAAGCCCAGGACCGCTGCGCTGACTACGGGACGTCTCGGTCTCGCCTCGAGGAGAACCGGGAGGGGCGCCTGAGCGTCGCCTCCCGGCGTGGGCGCCCGCCTGGTGGTGGGAGGAACCGCCGTGCCCGAAGGCAGGGGCCCTCCCGGGGCGGGCTGGGGTCGCCGATCGATCTGAAGGGTCTCTCCGCGGAGAGAAGGGATGCTGGCCGCCCTCCGTCAGGCTCCCCCGCCTGCCCTGGGGCAGGCCGGGGTGCCGAGGGCTCAGCCCGCACACCTGCGGGGCTGGCCGCCCTCTGTCAGGCTCCCCCGCCTGCCCTGGGGCAGGCCGGGGTGCCGAGGGCTCAGCCCGCACACCTGCGGGGCTGGCCGCCCTCTGTCAGGCTCCCCCGCCTGCCCTGGGGCAGGCCGGGGTGCCGAGGGCTCAGCCCGCACAGCTGCGGGGCTGGCCGCCCTCTGTCAGGCTCCCCCGCCTGCCCTGGGGCAGGCCGGGGTGCCGAGGGCTCAGCCCGCACAGCTGCGGGGCTGGCCGCCCTCTGTCAGGCTCCCCCGCCTGCCCTGGGGCAGGCCGGGGTGCCGAGGGCTCAGCCCGCACACCTGCGGGGCTGGCCGCCCTCTGTCAGGCTCCCCCGCCTGCCCTGGGGCAGGCCGGGGTGCCGAGGGCTCAGCCCGCACACCTGCGGGGCTGGCCGCCCTCTGTCAGGCTCCCCCGCCTGCCCTGGGGCAGGCCGGGGTGCCGAGGGCGCCCCCCGCACACCTGCGGGGCTGGCCGCCCTCTGTCAGGCTCCCCCGCCTGCCCTGGGGCAGGCCGGGGTGCCGAGGGCGCCCCCCGCACACCTGCGGGGCTGGCCGCCCTCTGTCAGGCTCCCCCGCCTGCCCTGGGTCAGGCCGGGGTGCCGAGGGCGCCCCCCGCACACCTGCGGGGCTGGCCGCCCTCTGTCAGGCTCCCCCGCCTGCCCTGGGACAGGCCGGGGTGCCGAGGGCGCCCCCCGCACACCTGCGGGGCTGGCCGCCCTCTGTCAGGCTCCCCCGCCTGCCCTGGGGCAGGCCGGGGTGCCGAGGGCGCAGCCCGCACACCTGCGGGGCTGGCCGCCCTCTGTCAGGCTCCCCCGCCTGCCCTGGGGCAGGCCGGGGTGCCGAGGGCTCAGCCCGCACAGCTGCGGGGCTGGGCCGCCCCTCTGTCAGGCTCCCCGCCTGCCCCTGGGGCAGGCCGGGGTGCCGAGGGCTCAGCCCCGCACAGCTGCGGGGCTGGCCGCCCTCTGTCAGGCTCCCCCGCCTGCCCTGGGGCAGGCCGGGGTGCCGAGGGCGCCCCCCGCACACCTGCGGGGCTGGCCGCCCTCTGTCAGGCTCCCCCGCCTGCCCTGGGGCAGGCCGGGGTGCCGAGGGCTCAGCCCGCACACCTGCGGGGCTGGCCGCCCTCTGTCAGGCTCCCCCGCCTGCCCTGGGGCAGGCCGGGGTGCCGAGGGCGCCCCCCGCACACCTGCGGGGCTGGCCGCCCTCTGTCAGGCTCCCCCGCCTGCCCTGGGGCAGGCCGGGGTGCCGAGGGCTCAGCCCGCACAGCTGCGGGGCTGGCCGCCCTCTGTCAGGCTCCCCCGCCTGCCCTGGGGCAGGCCGGGGTGCCGAGGGCGCCCCCCGCACACCTGCGGGGCTGGCCGCCCTCTGTCAGGCTCCCCCGCCTGCCTGGGGGCAGGCCGGGGTGCCGAGGGCGCCCCCCGCACACCTGCGGGGCTGGCCGCCCTCTGTCAGGCTCCCCCGCCTGCCCTGGGGCAGGCCGGGGTGCCGAGGGCTCAGCCCGCACACCTGCGGGGCTGGCCGCCCTCTGTCAGGCTCCCCCGCCTGCCCTGGGGCAGGCCGGGGTGCCGAGGGCGCCCCCCGCACACCTGCGGGGCTGGCCGCCCTCTGTCAGGCTCCCCGCCTGCCCTGGGACAGGCCGGGGTGCCGAGGGCGCCCCCCGCACACCTGCGGGGCTGGCCGCCCTCTGTCAGGCTCCCCCGCCTGCCCTGGGGCAGGCCGGGGTGCCGAGGGCGCCCCCCGCACACCTGCGGGGCTGGCCGCCCTCTGTCAGGCTCCCCCGCCTGCCCTGGGGCAGGCCGGGGTGCCGAGGGCGCCCCCCGCACAGCTGCGGGGCTGGCCGCCCTCTGACAGGCTCCCTGCGTGCCTGGGGAGAGGCCACCCCTGTTTCGGCCTCTCCCTCGTACCCGGGACCACGCCCGCTGACTCGGCCTGCCCACGTGCCTGGGACAAAGCCACCCGAGTTTCGGTCCTGCCACATACCCGGGACCACACCACTCCAGAATCGGTCCTCCCACATACCCGGGACCACACCACTCGACTTTCGGTACTCCCACATACCCGGAGATACGCCACCGCAACTTCCGTACCCGGTGCCTGCAAGGGAGCGAACCTGGAATCCAAGCCCAGCTTGTGGAGCTCTGCCTGGGCTTGAGCGGGGTGGATTCATCCCCTTAAAAGCTCCATGAAAACGAAAAAGTCTTTTTTCACCCCGGGAGCGCTCTCAGGCGGTTGCATGCCTCCTGCTAGGCCTGGGCCAAGCCTCCAGGCTTGTGAAAAGGGGAAAAGCACCACAGCAGC
>NW_028296761.1:27500-30000 GCF_055471065.1 Atractosteus spatula | reverse complement strand
GGGGCTGGCCGCCCTCTGTCAGGCTCCCCCGCCTGCCCTGGGGCAGGCCGGGGTGCCGAGGGCGCAGCCCGCACACCTGCGGGGCTGGCCGCCCTCTGTCAGGCTCCCCCGCCTGCCCTGGGGCACGCCGGGGTGCCGAGGGCTCAGCCCGCACAGCTGCGGGGCTGGCCGCCCTCTGTCAGGCTCCCCCGCCTGCCCTGGGGCAGGCCGGGGTGCCGAGGGCTCAGCCCGCACAGCTGCGGGGCTGGCCGCCCTCTGTCAGGCTCCCCCGCCTGCCCTGGGGCAGGCCGGGGTGCCGAGGGCTCAGCCCGCACACCTGCGGGGCTGGCCGCCCTCTGTCAGGCTCCCCCGCCTGCCCTGGGGCAGGCCGGGGTGCCGAGGGCGCCCCCCGCACACCTGCGGGGCTGGCCGCCCTCTGTCAGGCTCCCCCGCCTGCCCTGGGGCAGGCCGGGGTGCCGAGGGCTCAGCCCGCACAGCTGCGGGGCTGGCCGCCCTCTGTCAGGCTCCCCCGCCTGCCCTGGGGCAGGCCGGGGTGCCGAGGGCGCCCCCCGCACACCTGCGGGGCTGGCCGCTCTCTGTCAGGCTCCCCCGCCTGCCCTGGGGCAGGCCGGGGTGCCGAGGGCGCCCCCCGCACACCTGCGGGGCTGGCCGCCCTCTGTCAGGCTCCCCCGCCTGCCCTGGGACAGGCCGGGGTGCCGAGGGCTCAGCCCGCACACCTGCGGGGCTGGCCGCCCTCTGTCAGGCTCCCCCGCCTGCCCTGGGGCAGGCCGGGGTGCCGAGGGCGCCCCCCGCACACCTGCGGGGCTGGCCGCCCTCTGTCAGGCTCCCCCGCCTGCCCTGGGACAGGCCGGGGTGCCGAGGGCGCCCCCCGCACACCTGCGGGGCTGGCCGCCCTCTGTCAGGCTCCCCCGCCTGCCCTGGGGCAGGCCGGGGTGCCGAGGGCGCCCCCCGCACACCTGCGGGGCTGGCCGCCCTCTGTCAGGCTCCCCCGCCTGCCCTGGGGCAGGCCGGGGTGCCGAGGGCGCCCCCCGCACAGCTGCGGGGCTGGCCGCCCTCTGACAGGCTCCCTGCGTGCCTGGGGAGAGGCCACCCCTGTTTCGGCCTCTCCCTCGTACCCGGGACCACGCCACCGCTGACTCGGCCTGCCCACGTGCCTGGGACAAAGCCACCCGAGTTTCGGTCCTGCCACATACCCGGGACCACACCACTCCAGAATCGGTCCTCCCACATACCCGGGACCACACCACTCGACTTTCGGTACTCCCACATACCCGGAGATACGCCACCGCAACTTCCGTACCCGGTGCCTGCAAGGGAGCGAACCTGGAATCCAAGCCCAGCTTGTGGAGCTCTGCCTGGGCTTGAGCGGGGTGGATTCATCCCCTTAAAAGCTCCATGAAAACGAAAAAGTCTTTTTTTCACCCCGGGAGCGCTCTCAGGCGGTTGCATGCCTCCTGCTAGGCCTGGGCCAAGCCTCCAGGCTTGTGAAAAGGGGAAAAGCACCACAGCAGCGGCGTCTGAGGCACCCGGCTCCCGGTTCGACCGCGAGCAGTGCTTTCGGTTCAGACAGGGGGATCCAAGCCTCCCTGCCCGGGAAATATGCCCCCCGCCTGGGGATGGACTCCGGCCATGCCCCCTGCTGCAGACTTAAGCCCCCTTCCGATTATTTAGACCCATTCAGCGCCGTCCAGCGGGCCGGCCACCTGGTCACCCCCGACAGATTCGGGACGCCTGGTCACCCGCTGGACTTAGTCTTTTTTACGATCGGCTTTAAAGGGGCCTGGTCACCCGGGGGACTTAGTCTTTTTTACGATCGGCTTTATAGGGGCCTGGTCACCCGGGGGACTTAGTCTTTTTTACGATCGGCTTTATAGGGGCCTGGTCACCCGGGGGACTTAGTCTTTTTTACGATCGGCTTTATAGGGGCCTGGTCACCCGGGGGACTTAGTCTTTTTTACGATCGGCTTTAAAGGGGCCTGGTCACCCGGGGGACTTAGTCTTTTTTACGATCGGCTTTATAGGGGCCTGGTCACCCGGGGGACTTAGTCTTTTTTACGATCGGCTTTATAGGGGCCTGGTCACCCGGGGGACTTAGTCTTTTTTACGATCGGCTTTATAGGGGCCTGGTCACCCGGGGGACTTAGTCTTTTTTACGACCGGCTTTATAGGGGCCTGGTCACCCGGGGGACTTAGTCTTTTTTACGATCGGCTTTATAGGGGCCTGGTCACCCGGGGGACTTAGTCTTTTTTACGATCGGCTTTTCGGAGGCCTGGTCACCCGGGGGACTTAGTCTTTTTTACGATCGGCTTTATAGGGGCCTGGTCACCCGGGGGACTTAGTCTTTTTTACGATCGGCTTTATAGGGGCCTGGTCACCCGGGGGACTTAGTCTTTTTTACGACCGGCTTTATAGGGGCCTGGTCACCCGGGGGACTTAGTCTTTTTTACGATCGGCTTTTCGGAGGCCTGGTCACCCGGGGGACTTAGTCTTTTTTACGAT
>NW_028296759.1:52500-55000 GCF_055471065.1 Atractosteus spatula | reverse complement strand
GACCAGGCCTCCGAAAAGCCGATCGTAAAAAAGACTAAGTCCCCCGGGTGACCAGGCCCCTATAAAGCCGATCGTAAAAAAGACTAAGTCCCCCGGGTGACCAGGCCCCTATAAAGCCGGTCGTAAAAAAGACTAAGTCCCCCGGGTGACCAGGCCCCTATAAAGCCGATCGTAAAAAAGACTAAGTCCCCCGGGTGACCAGGCCCCTATAAAGCCGATCGTAAAAAAGACTAAGTCCCCCGGGTGACCAGGCCCCTATAAAGCCGATCGTAAAAAAGACTAAGTCCCCCGGGTGACCAGGCCTCCGAAAAGCCGATCGTAAAAAGACTAAGTCCCCCGGGTGACCAGGCCCCTATAAAGCCGGTCGTAAAAAAGACTAAGTCCCCCGGGTGACCAGGCCCCTATAAAGCCGATCGTAAAAAAGACTAAGTCCCCCGGGTGACCAGGCCCCTATAAAGCCGATCGTAAAAAAGACTAAGTCCCCGGGTGACCAGGCCTCCGAAAAGCCGATCGTAAAAAAGACTAAGTCCCCCGGGTGACCAGGCCCCTATAAAGCCGATCGTAAAAAAGACTAAGTCCCCCGGGTGACCAGGCCCCTATAAAGCCGGTCGTAAAAAAGACTAAGTCCCCCGGGTGACCAGGCCCCTATAAAGCCGATCGTAAAAAAGACTAAGTCCCCCGGGTGACCAGGCCCCTATAAAGCCGATCGTAAAAAAGACTAAGTCCCCCGGGTGACCAGGCCCCTATAAAGCCGATCGTAAAAAAGACTAAGTCCCCCGGGTGACCAGGCCCCTTTAAAGCCGATCGTAAAAAAGACTAAGTCCCCCGGGTGACCAGGCCCCTATAAAGCCGATCGTAAAAAAGACTAAGTCCCCCGGGTGACCAGGCCCCTATAAAGCCGATCGTAAAAAAGACTAAGTCCCCCGGGTGACCAGGCCCCTATAAAGCCGATCGTAAAAAAGACTAAGTCCCCCGGGTGACCAGGCCCCTTTAAAGCCGATCGTAAAAAAGACTAAGTCCAGCGGGTGACCAGGCGTCCCGAATCTGTCGGGGGTGACCAGGTGGCCGGCCCGCTGGACGGCGCTGAATGGGTCTAAATAATCGGAAGGGGGCTTAAGTCTGCAGCAGGGGGCATGGCCGGAGTCCATCCCCAGGCGGGGGGCATATTTCCCGGGCAGGGAGGCTTGGATCCCCCTGTCTGAACCGAAAGCACTGCTCGCGGTCGAACCGGGAGCCGGGTGCCTCAGACGCCGCTGCTGTGGTGCTTTTCCCCTTTTCACAAGCCTGGAGGCTTGGCCCAGGCCTAGCAGGAGGCATGCAACCGCCTGAGAGCGCTCCCGGGGTGAAAAAAAGACTTTTTCGTTTTCATGGAGCTTTTAAGGGGATGAATCCACCCCGCTCAAGCCCAGGCAGAGCTCCACAAGCTGGGCTTGGATTCCAGGTTCGCTCCCTTGCAGGCACCGGGTACGGAAGTTGCGGTGGCGTATCTCCGGGTATGTGGGAGTACCGAAAGTCGAGTGGTGTGGTCCCGGGTATGTGGGAGGACCGATTCTGGAGTGGTGTGGTCCCGGGTATGTGGCAGGACCGAAACTCGGGTGGCTTTGTCCCAGGCACGTGGGCAGGCCGAGTCAGCGGTGGCGTGGTCCCGGGTACGAGGGAGAGGCCGAAACAGGGGTGGCCTCTCCCCAGGCACGCAGGGAGCCTGTCAGAGGGCGGCCAGCCCGCAGCTGTGCGGGGGGCGCCCTCGGCACCCCGGCCTGCCCCAGGGCAGGCGGGGGAGCCTGACAGAGGGCGGCCAGCCCCGCAGGTGTGCGGGGGGCGCCCTCGGCACCCCGGCCTGCCCCAGGGCAGGCGGGGGAGCCTGACAGAGGGCGGCCAGCCCCGCAGGTGTGCGGGGGGCGCCCTCGGCACCCCGGCCTGTCCCAGGGCAGGCGGGGGAGCCTGACAGAGGGCGGCCAGCCCCGCAGGTGTGCGGGGGGCGCCCTCGGCACCCCGGCCTGCCCCAGGGCAGGCGGGGGAGCCTGACAGAGGGCGGCCAGCCCCGCAGGTGTGCGGGCTGAGCCCTCGGCACCCCGGCCTGTCCCAGGGCAGGCGGGGGAGCCTGACAGAGGGCGGCCAGCCCCGCAGGTGTGCGGGGGGCGCCCTCGGCACCCCGGCCTGCCCCAGGGCAGGCGGGGGAGCCTGACAGAGAGCGGCCAGCCCCGCAGGTGTGCGGGGGGCGCCCTCGGCACCCCGGCCTGCCCCAGGGCAGGCGGGGGAGCCTGACAGAGGGCGGCCAGCCCCGCAGCTGTGCGGGCTGAGCCCTCGGCACCCCGGCCTGCCCCAGGGCAGGCGGGGGAGCCTGACAGAGGGGCGGCCAGCCCCGCAGGTGTGCGGGGGGCGCCCTCGGCACCCCGGCCTGCCCCAGGGCAGGCGGGGGGAGCCTGACAGAGGGCGGCCAGCCCCGCAGGTGTGCGGGCTGAGCCCTCGGCACCCCGGCCTGCCCCAGGGCAGGCGGGGG
>NW_028296759.1:40000-42500 GCF_055471065.1 Atractosteus spatula | reverse complement strand
CCTCCGAAAAGCCGATCGTAAAAAAGACTAAGTCCCCCGGGTGACCAGGCCCCTATAAAGCCGGTCGTAAAAAAGACTAAGTCCCCCGGGTGACCAGGCCCCTATAAAGCCGATCGTAAAAAAGACTAAGTCCCCCGGGTGACCAGGCCCCTATAAAGCCGATCGTAAAAAAGACTAAGTCCCCCGGGTGACCAGGCCTCCGAAAAGCCGATCGTAAAAAAGACTAAGTCCCCCGGGTGACCAGGCCCCTATAAAGCCGATCGTAAAAAAGACTAAGTCCCCCGGGTGACCAGGCCCCTATAAAGCCGGTCGTAAAAAAGACTAAGTCCCCCGGGTGACCAGGCCCCTATAAAGCCGATCGTAAAAAAGACTAAGTCCCCCGGGTGACCAGGCCCCTATAAAGCCGATCGTAAAAAAGACTAAGTCCCCCGGGTGACCAGGCCCCTATAAAGCCGATCGTAAAAAAGACTAAGTCCCCCGGGTGACCAGGCCCCTTTAAAGCCGATCGTAAAAAAGACTAAGTCCCCCGGGTGACCAGGCCCCTATAAAGCCGATCGTAAAAAAGACTAAGTCCCCCGGGTGACCAGGCCCCTATAAAGCCGATCGTAAAAAAGACTAAGTCCCCCGGGTGACCAGGCCCCTATAAAGCCGATCGTAAAAAAGACTAAGTCCCCCGGGTGACCAGGCCCCTTTAAAGCCGATCGTAAAAAAGACTAAGTCCAGCGGGTGACCAGGCGTCCCGAATCTGTCGGGGGTGACCAGGTGGCCGGCCCGCTGGACGGCGCTGAATGGGTCTAAATAATCGGAAGGGGGCTTAAGTCTGCAGCAGGGGGCATGGCCGGAGTCCATCCCCAGGCGGGGGGCATATTTCCCGGGCAGGGAGGCTTGGATCCCCCTGTCTGAACCGAAAGCACTGCTCGCGGTCGAACCGGGAGCCGGGTGCCTCAGACGCCGCTGCTGTGGTGCTTTTCCCCTTTTCACAAGCCTGGAGGCTTGGCCCAGGCCTAGCAGGAGGCATGCAACCGCCTGAGAGCGCTCCCGGGGTGAAAAAAAGACTTTTTCGTTTTCATGGAGCTTTTAAGGGGATGAATCCACCCCGCTCAAGCCCAGGCAGAGCTCCACAAGCTGGGCTTGGATTCCAGGTTCGCTCCCTTGCAGGCACCGGGTACGGAAGTTGCGGTGGCGTATCTCCGGGTATGTGGGAGTACCGAAAGTCGAGTGGTGTGGTCCCGGGTATGTGGGAGGACCGATTCTGGAGTGGTGTGGTCCCGGGTATGTGGCAGGACCGAAACTCGGGTGGCTTTGTCCCAGGCACGTGGGCAGGCCGAGTCAGCGGTGGCGTGGTCCCGGGTACGAGGGAGAGGCCGAAACAGGGGTGGCCTCTCCCCAGGCACGCAGGGAGCCTGTCAGAGGGCGGCCAGCCCCGCAGCTGTGCGGGGGGCGCCCTCGGCACCCCGGCCTGCCCCAGGGCAGGCGGGGGAGCCTGACAGAGGGCGGCCAGCCCCGCAGGTGTGCGGGGGGCGCCCTCGGCACCCCGGCCTGCCCCAGGGCAGGCGGGGGAGCCTGACAGAGGGCGGCCAGCCCCGCAGGTGTGCGGGGGGCGCCCTCGGCACCCCGGCCTGTCCCAGGGCAGGCGGGGGAGCCTGACAGAGGGCGGCCAGCCCCGCAGGTGTGCGGGGGGCGCCCTCGGCACCCCGGCCTGCCCCAGGGCAGGCGGGGGAGCCTGACAGAGGGCGGCCAGCCCCGCAGGTGTGCGGGCTGAGCCCTCGGCACCCCGGCCTGTCCCAGGGCAGGCGGGGGAGCCTGACAGAGGGCGGCCAGCCCCGCAGGTGTGCGGGGGGCGCCCTCGGCACCCCGGCCTGCCCCAGGGCAGGCGGGGGAGCCTGACAGAGGGCGGCCAGCCCCGCAGGTGTGCGGGGGGCGCCCTCGGCACCCCGGCCTGCCCCAGGGCAGGCGGGGGAGCCTGACAGAGGGCGGCCAGCCCCGCAGCTGTGCGGGCTGAGCCCTCGGCACCCCGGCCTGCCCCAGGGCAGGCGGGGGAGCCTGACAGAGGGCGGCCAGCCCCGCAGGTGTGCGGGGGGCGCCCTCGGCACCCCGGCCTGCCCCAGGGCAGGCGGGGGAGCCTGACAGAGGGCGGCCAGCCCCGCAGGTGTGCGGGCTGAGCCCTCGGCACCCCGGCCTGCCCCAGGGCAGGCGGGGGAGCCTGACAGAGGGCGGCCAGCCCCGCAGGTGTGCGGGGGGCGCCCTCGGCACCCCGGCCTGCCCCAGGGCAGGCGGGGGAGCCTGACAGAGGGCGGCCAGCCCCGCAGCTGTGCGGGCTGAGCCCTCGGCACCCCGGCCTGCCCCAGGGCAGGCGGGGGAGCCTGACAGAGGGCGGCCAGCCCCGCAGCTGTGCGGGCTGAGCCCTCGGCACCCCGGCCTGCCCCAGGGCAGGCGGGGGAGCCTGACAGAGGGCGGCCAGCCCCGCAGGTGTGCGGGCTGCGCCCTCGGCACCCCGGCC
>NW_028296758.1:0-56921 GCF_055471065.1 Atractosteus spatula | reverse complement strand
GTAGGAAGTGTGCCACCAAGGTGAGTCCTCCTTTTCCCGCTGGTTCCGGATGTTGTACCTGTGTTGTGCCAGTCGGGTTCGGATGGAGTTACCTGTTTCCCCCACATAGGTCACCCCACACGTTTTGCACTGGATGCCATAGACAGCGTTACTGGTGTTTTCTGAGAGCGCCCTTTGCAACTGGAAGATTTCTTTGGTTTTGTTGTTTTGGATGGTAGTTTTTTGTTTGAAGTGTTTGGCTTTTGGTGTATTTGATCTGTTTTGTATCGGTTTTAGTTTGCTTTGGGACTAAGTAATCCTGTAGGTTTTTGTTTTTTCTATATGCAGATATGATTTTGTGTTCCCTCAGGAGGTTTGTGTTTTCTAATATCGTGGTGAATGTAGACTTTAGTTTTTGGTTGGTTATTACGCTGAGTTGAGAATATGTTGTGATGAGGGGTGACGTTTCGACCTGCCTGGGTCTTCTTCAGGCGTTGTTATGGGGCACTCTGTCCCTGTTGGCCTGTTCTTATCTTGTTTTCAAAGGGGCGGTGAGTGTAGTTCCTCCCAGGGGGGTGGTTTGAAATACTATTGTCTGTATTTCTTTTGTTTCTGTGTGAGTAGGTGCAGTTTCAGTGGGTGAATGGGTTTCTGCTTTCCTGCTGGGGATTATGTATGGGCCGTTAACCTCTCAATAGGCCATTAGGGTCTTTTGTTTTCCTTCCTGGTACGACTGGTGTGTGGGCTGTGCAAGTTTCAATTGGTTTTAGGTCTTCTTTTGTTTGTTGCCTGAGTGCTGGAACAGTGACTGTGAAGAGTTTCCAGTCCCTGTAGGATCTGGCTAGTTAGGATAGGGGAACAAAGCTCTTTCTCCCAGATTTTCCCTAAGAAGGGACCATCTGGGACAAGGAGTGTTGCACTCTCCTTCCAACGACTGAAACCCTCCCAGTTTATTTTCTGATGTTCAGGCCTTGTGGAAAGGTAGTATGAAGTCTTTTGATCCACTCTGCTTCCTTTTTCTTTCTTTCCATCTCTGTCCAGTTGGGGTTGCTCTCCAGGTCCTGTGGCCTCCAGTGCTTCCAGCCCGTGCTGTAGGAAGTGTGCCACCAGGTGAGTCCTCCTTTCCCGCTGGTTCCGGATGTTGTACCTGTGTTGTGCCAGTCGGGTTCGGATGGAGTTACCTGTTTCCCCCCACATAGGTCACCCCACACGTTTTGCACTGGATGCCATAGACAGCGTTACTGGTGTTTTCTGAGAGCGCCCTTTGCAACTGGAAGATTTCTTTGGTTTTGTTGTTTTGGATGGTAGTTTTTTGTTTGAAGTGTTTGGCTTTTGGTGTATTTGATCTGTTTTGTATCGGTTTTAGTTTGCTTTGGACTAAGTAATCCTGTAGGTTTTTGTTTTTTCTATATGCAGATATGATTTTGTGTTCCCTCAGGAGGTTTGGTGTTTTTTAATATCGTGGTGAATGTAGACTTTAGTTTTTGGTTGGTTATTACGCTGAGTTGAGAATATGTTGTGATGAGGGGTGACGTTTCGACCTGCCTGGGTCTTCTTCAGGCGTTGTTATGGGGCACTCTGTCCCTGTTGGCCTGTTCTTATCTTGTTTTCAAAGGGGCGGTGAGTGTAGTTCCTCCCAGGGGGGTGGTTTGAATACTATTGTCTGTATTTCTTTTGTTTCTGTGTGAGTAGGTGCAGTTTCAGTGGGTGAATGGGTTTCTGCTTTCCTGCTGGGATTATGTATGGGCCGTTAACCTCTCAATAGGCCATTAGGGTCTTTTGTTTTCCTTCCTGGTACGACTGGTGTGTGGGCTGTGCAAGTTTCAATTGGTTTTAGGTCTTCTTTTGTTTGTTGCCTGAGTGCTGGAACAGTGACTGTGAAGAGTTCCAGTCCCTGTAGGATCTGGCTAGTTAGGATAGGGGAACAAAGCTCTTTCTCCCAGATTTTCCCTAAGAAGGGACCATCTGGGACAAGGAGTGTTGCACTCTCCTTCCAACGACTGAAACCCTCCCAGTTTATTTTCTGATGTTCAGGCCTTGTGGAAAGGTAGTATGAAGTCTTTTGATCCACTCTGCTTCCTTTTTCTTTCTTTCCATCTCTGTCCAGTTGGGGTTGCTCTCCAGTCCTGTGGCCTCCAGTGCTTCCAGCCCGTGCTGTAGGAAGTGTGCCACCAGGTGAGTCCTCCTTTCCCGCTGGTTCCGGATGTTGTACCTGTGTTGTGCCAGTCGGGTTCGGATGGAGTTACCTGTTTCCCCCACATAGGTCACCCCACACGTTTTGCACTGGATGCCATAGACAGCGTTACTGGTGTTTTCTGAGAGCGCCCTTTGCAACTGGAAGATTTCTTTGGTTTTGTTGTTTTGGGATGGTAGTTTTTTGTTTGAAGTGTTTGGCTTTTGGTGTATTTGATCTGTTTTGTATCGGTTTTAGTTTGCTTTGGACTAAGTAATCCTGTAGGTTTTTGTTTTTTCTATATGCAGATATGATTTTGTGTTCCCTCAGGAGGTTTGTGTTTTCTAATATCGTGGTGAATGTAGACTTTAGTTTTTGGTTGGTTATTACGCTGAGTTGAGAATATGTTGTGATGAGGGGTGACGTTTCGACCTGCCTGGGTCTTCTTCAGGCGTTGTTATGGGGCACTCTGTCCCTGTTGGCCTGTTCTTATCTTGTTTTCAAAGGGGCGGTGAGTGTAGTTCCTCCCAGGGGGGTGGTTTGAATACTATTGTCTGTATTTCTTTTGTTTCTGTGTGAGTAGGTGCAGTTTCAGTGGGTGAATGGGTTTCTGCTTCCTGCTGGGGATTATGTATGGCCGTTAACCTCTCAATAGGCCATTAGGGTCTTTTGTTTTCCTTCCTGGTACGACTGGTGTGTGGGCTGTGCAAGTTTCAATTGGTTTTAGGTCTTCTTTTGTTTGTTGCCTGAGTGCTGGAACAGTGACTGTGAAGAGTTCCAGTCCCTGTAGGATCTGGCTAGTTAGGATAGGGGAACAAAGCTCTTTCTCCCAGATTTTCCCTAAGAAGGGACCATCTGGGACAAGGAGTGTTGCACTCTCCTTCCAACGACTGAAACCCTCCCAGTTTATTTTCTGATGTTCAGGCCTTGTGGAAAGGTAGTATGAAGTCTTTTGATCCACTCTGCTTCCTTTTTCTTTCTTTCCATCTCTGTCCAGTTGGGGTTGCTCTCCAGTCCTGTGGCCTCCAGTGCTTCCCAGCCCGTGCTGTAGGAAGTGTGCCACCAGGTGAGTCCTCCTTTCCCGCTGGTTCCGGATGTTGTACCTGTGTTGTGCCAGTCGGGTTCGGATGGAGTTACCTGTTTCCCCACATAGGTCACCCCACACGTTTTGCACTGGATGCCATAGACAGCGTTACTGGTGTTTTCTGAGAGCGCCCTTTGCAACTGGAAGATTTTCTTTGGTTTTGTTGTTTTGGATGGTAGTTTTTTGTTTGAAGTGTTTGGCTTTTGGTGTATTTGATCTGTTTTGTATCGGTTTTAGTTTGCTTTGGACTAAGTAATCCTGTAGGTTTTTGTTTTTTCTATATGCAGATATGATTTTGTGTTCCCTCAGGAGGTTTGTGTTTTCTAATATCGTGGTGAATGTAGACTTTAGTTTTTGGTTGGTTATTACGCTGAGTTGAGAATATGTTGTGATGAGGGGTGACGTTTCGACCTGCCTGGGTCTTCTTCAGGCGTTGTTATGGGGCACTCTGTCCCTGTTGGCCTGTTCTTATCTTGTTTTCAAAGGGGCGGTGAGTGTAGTTCCTCCCAGGGGGGTGGTTTGAATACTATTGTCTGTATTTCTTTTGTTTCTGTGTGAGTAGGTGCAGTTTCAGTGGGTGAATGGGTTTCTGCTTTCCTGCTGGGGATTATGTATGGGCCGTTAACCTCTCAATAGGCCATTAGGGTCTTTTGTTTTCCTTCCTGGTACGACTGGTGTGTGGGCTGTGCAAGTTTCAATTGGTTTTAGGTCTTCTTTTGTTTGTTGCCTGAGTGCTGGGAACAGTGACTGTGAAGAGTTCCAGTCCCTGTAGGATCTGGCTAGTTAGGATAGGGGAACAAAGCTCTTTCTCCCAGATTTTCCCTAAGAAGGGACCATCTGGGACAAGGAGTGTTGCACTCTCCTTCCAACGACTGAAACCCTCCCAGTTTATTTTCTGATGTTCAGGCCTTGTGGAAAGGTAGTATGAAGTCTTTTGATCCACTCTGCTTCCTTTTTCTTTCTTTCCATCTCTGTCCAGTTGGGGTTGCTCTCCAGTCCTGTGGCCTCCAGTGCTTCCAGCCCGTGCTGTAGGAAGTGTGCCACCAGGTGAGTCCTCCTTTCCCGCTGGTTCCGGATGTTGTACCTGTGTTGTGCCAGTCGGGTTCGGATGGAGTTACCTGTTTCCCCCACATAGGTCACCCCACACGTTTTGCACTGGATGCCATAGACAGCGTTACTGGTGTTTTCTGAGAGCGCCTTTGCAACTGGAAGATTTCTTTGGTTTTGTTGTTTTGGATGGTAGTTTTTTGTTTGAAGTGTTTGGCTTTTGGTGTATTTGATCTGTTTTGTATCGGTTTTAGTTTGCTTTGGACTAAGTAATCCTGTAGGTTTTTGTTTTTTCTATATGCAGATATGATTTTGTGTTCCCTCAGGAGGTTTGTGTTTTCTAATATCGTGGTGAATGTAGACTTTAGTTTTTGGTTGGTTATTACGCTGAGTTGAGAATATGTTGTGATGAGGGGTGACGTTTCGACCTGCCTGGGTCTTCTTCAGGCGTTGTTATGGGGCACTCTGTCCCTGTTGGCCTGTTCTTATCTTGTTTTCAAAGGGGCGGTGAGTGTAGTTCCTCCCAGGGGGGTGGTTTGAATACTATTGTCTGTATTTCTTTTGTTTCTGTGTGAGTAGGTGCAGTTTCAGTGGGTGAATGGGTTTCTGCTTTCCTGCTGGGGATTATGTATGGGCCGTTAACCTCTCAATAGGCCATTAGGGTCTTTTGTTTTCCTTCCTGGTACGACTGGTGTGTGGGCTGTGCAAGTTTCAATTGGTTTTAGGTCTTCTTTTGTTTGTTGCCTGAGTGCTGGAACAGTGACTGTGAAGAGTTCCAGTCCCTGTAGGATCTGGCTAGTTAGGATAGGGGAACAAAGCTCTTTCTCCCAGATTTTCCCTAAGAAGGGACCATCTGGGACAAGGAGTGTTGCACTCTCCTTCCAACGACTGAAACCCTCCCAGTTTATTTTCTGATGTTCAGGCCTTGTGGAAAGGTAGTATGAAGTCTTTTGATCCACTCTGCTTCCTTTTTCTTTCTTTCCATCTCTGTCCAGTTGGGGTTGCTCTCCAGTCCTGTGGCCTCCAGTGCTTCCAGCCCGTGCTGTAGGAAGTGTGCCACCAGGTGAGTCCTCCTTTCCCGCTGGTTCCGGATGTTGTACCTGTGTTGTGCCAGTCGGGTTCGGATGGAGTTACCTGTTTCCCCCACATAGGTCACCCCACACGTTTTGCACTGGATGCCATAGACAGCGTTACTGGTGTTTTCTGAGAGCGCCCTTTGCAACTGGAAGATTTCTTTGGTTTTGTTTGTTTTGGATGGTAGTTTTTTGTTTGAAGTGTTTGGCTTTTGGTGTATTTGATCTGTTTTGTATCGGTTTTAGTTTGCTTTGGACTAAGTAATCCTGTAGGTTTTTGTTTTTTCTATATGCAGATATGATTTTGTGTTCCCTCAGGAGGTTTGTGTTTTCTAATATCGTGGTGAATGTAGACTTTAGTTTTTGGTTGGTATTACGCTGAGTTGAGAATATGTTGTGATGAGGGGTGACGTTTCGACCTGCCTGGGTCTTCTTCAGGCGTTGTTATGGGGCACTCTGTCCCTGTTGGCCTGTTCTTATCTTGTTTTCAAAGGGGCGGTGAGTGTAGTTCCTCCCAGGGGGGTGGTTTGAATACTATTGTCTGTATTTTCTTTTGTTTCTGTGTGAGTAGGTGCAGGTTTCAGTGGGTGAATGGGTTTCTGCTTTCCTGCTGGGGATTATGTATGGGCCGTTAACCTCTCAATAGGCCATTAGGGTCTTTTGTTTTCCTTCCTGGTACGACTGGTGTGTGGGCTGTGCAAGTTTTCAATTGGTTTTAGGTCTTCTTTTGTTTGTTGCCTGAGTGCTGGAACAGTGACTGTGAAGAGTTCCAGTCCCTGTAGGATCTGGCTAGTTAGGATAGGGGAACAAAGCTCTTTCTCCCAGATTTTCCCTAAGAAGGGACCATCTGGGACAAGGAGTGTTGCACTCTCATTCCAACGACTGAAACCCTCCCAGTTTATTTTCTGATGTTCAGGCCTTGTGGAAAGGTAGTATGAAGTCTTTTGATCCACTCTGCTTCCTTTTTCTTTCTTTCCATCTCTGTCCAGTTGGGGTTGCTCTCCAGTCCTGTGGCCTCCAGTGCTTCCAGCCCGTGCTGTAGGAAGTGTGCCACCAGGTGAGTCCTCCTTTCCCGCTGGTTCCGGATGTTGTACCTGTGTTGTGCCAGTCGGGTTCGGATGGAGTTACCTGTTTCCCCCACATAGGTCACCCCACACGTTTTGCACTGGATGCCATAGACAGCGTTACTGGTGTTTTCTGAGAGCGCCCTTTGCAACTGGAAGATTTCTTTGGTTTTGTTGTTTTGGATGGTAGTTTTTTGTTTGAAGTGTTTGGCTTTTGGTGTATTTGATCTGTTTTGTATCGGTTTTAGTTTGCTTTGGACTAAGTAATCCTGTAGGTTTTTGTTTTTTCTATATGCAGATATGATTTTGTGTTCCCTCAGGAGGTTTGTGTTTTCTAATATCGTGGTGAATGTAGACTTTAGTTTTTGGTTGGTTATTACGCTGAGTTGAGAATATGTTGTGATGAGGGGTGACGTTTCGACCTGCCTGGGTCTTCTTCAGGCGTTGTTATGGGGCACTCTGTCCCTGTTGGCCTGTTCTTATCTTGTTTTCAAAGGGGCGGTGAGTGTAGTTCCTCCCAGGGGGGTGGTTTGAATACTATTGTCTGTATTTCTTTTGTTTCTGTGTGAGTAGGTGCAGTTTCAGTGGGTGAATGGGTTTCTGCTTTCCTGCTGGGGATTATGTATGGGCCGTTAACCTCTCAATAGGCCATTAGGGTCTTTTGTTTTCCTTCCTGGTACGACTGGTGTGTGGGCTGTGCAAGTTTCAATGGTTTTAGGTCTTCTTTTGTTTGTTGCCTGAGTGCTGGAACAGTGACTGTGAAGAGTTCCAGTCCCTGTAGGATCTGGCTAGTTAGGATAGGGAACAAAGCTCTTTCTCCCAGATTTTCCCTAAGAAGGGACCATCTGGGACAAGGAGTGTTGCACTCTCCTTCCAACGACTGAAACCCTCCCAGTTTATTTTCTGATGTTCAGGCCTTGTGGAAAGGTAGTATGAAGTCTTTTGATCCACTCTGCTTCCTTTTTCTTTCTTTCCATCTCTGTCCAGTTGGGGTTGCTCTCCAGTCCTGTGGCCTCCAGTGCTTCCAGCCCGTGCTGTAGGAAGTGTGCCACCAGGTGAGTCCTCCTTTCCCGCTGGTTCCGGATGTTGTACCTGTGTTGTGCCAGTCGGGTTCGGATGGAGTTACCTGTTTCCCCCACATAGGTCACCCCACACGTTTTGCACTGGATGCCATAGACAGCGTTACTGGTGTTTTCTGAGAGCGCCCTTTGCAACTGGAAGATTTCTTTGGTTTTGTTGTTTTGGATGGTAGTTTTTTGTTTGAAGTGTTTGGCTTTTGGTGTATTTGATCTGTTTTGTATCGGTTTTAGTTTGCTTTGGACTAAGTAATCCTGTAGGTTTTTGTTTTTTCTATATGCAGATATGATTTTGTGTTCCTCAGGAGGTTTGTGTTTTCTAATATCGTGGTGAATGTAGACTTTAGTTTTTGGTTGGTTATTACGCTGAGTTGAGAATATGTTGTGATGAGGGGTGACGTTTCGACCTGCCTGGGTCTTCTTCAGGCGTTGTTATGGGGCACTCTGTCCCTGTTGGCCTGTTCTTATCTTGTTTTCAAAGGGGCGGTGAGTGTAGTTCCTCCCAGGGGGGTGGTTTGAATACTATTGTCTGTATTTCTTTTGTTTCTGTGTGAGTAGGTGCAGTTTCAGTGGGTGAATGGGTTTCTGCTTTCCTGCTGGGGATTATGTATGGGCCGTTAACCTCTCAATAGGCCATTAGGGTCTTTTGTTTTCCTTCCTGGTACGACTGGTGTGTGGGCTGTGCAAGTTTCAATTGGTTTTAGGTCTTCTTTTGTTTGTTGCCTGAGTGCTGGAACAGTGACTGTGAAGAGTTCCAGTCCCTGTAGGATCTGGCTAGTTAGGATAGGGGAACAAAGCTCTTTCTCCCAGATTTTCCCTAAGAAGGGACCATCTGGGACAAGGAGTGTTGCACTCTCCTTCCAACGACTGAAACCCTCCCAGTTTATTTTCTGATGTTCAGGCCTTGTGGAAAGGTAGTATGAAGTCTTTTGATCCACTCTGCTTCCTTTTTCTTTCTTTCCATCTCTGTCCAGTTGGGGTTGCTCTCCAGTCCTGTGGCCTCCAGTGCTTCCAGCCCGTGCTGTAGGAAGTGTGCCACCAGGTGAGTCCTCCTTTCCCCGCTGGTTCCGGATGTTGTACCTGTGTTGTGCCAGTCGGGTTCGGATGGAGTTACCTGTTTCCCCCACATAGGTCACCCCACACGTTTTGCACTGGATGCCATAGACAGCGTTACTGGTGTTTTCTGAGAGCGCCCTTTGCAACTGGAAGATTTCTTTGGTTTTGTTGTTTTGGATGGTAGTTTTTTGTTTGAAAGTGTTTGGCTTTTGGTGTATTTGATCTGTTTTGTATCGGTTTTAGTTTGCTTTGGACTAAGTAATCCTGTAGGTTTTTGTTTTTTCTATATGCAGATATGATTTTGTGTTCCCTCAGGAGGTTTGTGTTTCTAATATCGTGGTGAATGTAGACTTTAGTTTTTGGTTGGTTATTACGCTGAGTTGAGAATATGTTGTGATGAGGGGTGACGTTTCGACCTGCCTGGGTCTTCTTCAGGCGTTGTTATGGGGCACTCTGTCCCTGTTGGCCTGTTCTTATCTTGTTTTCAAAGGGGCGGTGAGTGTAGTTCCTCCCAGGGGGGTGGTTTGAATACTATTGTCTGTATTTCTTTTGTTTCTGTGTGAGTAGGTGCAGTTTCAGTGGGTGAATGGGTTTCTGCTTTCCTGCTGGGGATTATGTATGGGCCGTTAACCTCTCAATAGGCCATTAGGGTCTTTTGTTTTCCTTCCTGGTACGACTGGTGTGTGGGCTGTGCAAGTTTCAATTGGTTTTAGGTCTTCTTTTGTTTGTTGCCTGAGTGCTGGAACAGTGACTGTGAAGAGTTCCAGTCCCTGTAGGATCTGGCTAGTTAGGATAGGGGAACAAAGCTCTTTCTCCCAGATTTTCCCTAAGAAGGGACCATCTGGGACAAGGAGTGTTGCACTCTCCTTCCAACGACTGAAACCCTCCCAGTTTATTTTCTGATGTTCAGGCCTTGTGGAAAGGTAGTATGAAGTCTTTTGATCCACTCTGCTTCCTTTTTCTTTCTTTCCATCTCTGTCCAGTTGGGGTTGCTCTCCAGTCCTGTGGCCTCCAGTGCTTCCAGCCCGTGCTGTAGGAAGTGTGCCACCAGGTGAGTCCTCCTTTCCCGCTGGTTCCGGATGTTGTACCTGTGTTGTGCCAGTCGGGTTCGGATGGAGTTACCTGTTTCCCCCACATAGGTCACCCCACACGTTTTGCACTGGATGCCATAGACAGCGTTACTGGTGTTTTCTGAGAGCGCCTTTGCAACTGGAAGATTTCTTTGGTTTTGTTGTTTTGGATGGTAGTTTTTTGTTTGAAGTGTTTGGCTTTTGGTGTATTTGATCTGTTTTGTATCGGTTTTAGTTTGCTTTGGACTAAGTAATCCTGTAGGTTTTTGTTTTTTCTATATGCAGATATGATTTTGTGTTCCCTCAGGAGGTTTGTGTTTTCTAATATCGTGGTGAATGTAGACTTTAGTTTTTGGTTGGTTATTACGCTGAGTTGAGAATATGTTGTGATGAGGGGTGACGTTTCGACCTGCCTGGGTCTTCTTCAGGCGTTGTTATGGGGCACTCTGTCCCTGTTGGCCTGTTCTTATCTTGTTTTCAAAGGGGCGGTGAGTGTAGTTCCTCCCAGGGGGGTGGTTTGAATACTATTGTCTGTATTTCTTTTGTTTCTGTGTGAGTAGGTGCAGTTTCAGTGGGTGAATGGGTTTCTGCTTTCCTGCTGGGGATTATGTATGGGCCGTTAACCTCTCAATAGGCCATTAGGGTCTTTTGTTTTCCTTCCTGGTACGACTGGTGTGTGGGCTGTGCAAGTTTCAATTGGTTTTAGGTCTTCTTTTGTTTGTTGCCTGAGTGCTGGAACAGTGACTGTGAAGAGTTCCAGTCCCTGTAGGATCTGGCTAGTTAGGATAGGGGAACAAAGCTCTTTCTCCCAGATTTTCCCTAAGAAGGGACCATCTGGGACAAGGAGTGTTGCACTCTCCTTCCAACGACTGAAACCCTCCCAGTTTATTTTCTGATGTTCAGGCCTTGTGGAAAGGTAGTATGAAGTCTTTTGATCCACTCTGCTTCCTTTTTCTTTCTTTCCATCTCTGTCCAGTTGGGGTTGCTCTCAGTCCTGTGGCCTCCAGTGCTTCCAGCCCGTGCTGTAGGAAGTGTGCCACCAGGTGAGTCCTCCTTTCCCGCTGGTTCCGGATGTTGTACCTGTGTTGTGCCAGTCGGGTTCGGATGGAGTTACCTGTTTCCCCCACATAGGTCACCCCACACGTTTTGCACTGGATGCCATAGACAGCGTTACTGGTGTTTTCTGAGAGCGCCCTTTGCAACTGGAAGATTTCTTTGGTTTTGTTGTTTTGGATGGTAGTTTTTTGTTTGAAGTGTTTGGCTTTTGGTGTATTTGATCTGTTTTGTATCGGTTTTAGTTTGCTTTGGACTAAGTAATCCTGTAGGTTTTTGTTTTTTCTATATGCAGATATGATTTTGTGTTCCCTCAGGAGGTTTGTGTTTTCTAATATCGTGGTGAATGTAGACTTTAGTTTTTGGTTGGTTATTACGCTGAGTTGAGAATATGTTGTGATGAGGGGTGACGTTTTCGACCTGCCTGGGTCTTCTTCAGGCGTTGTTATGGGGCACTCTGTCCCTGTTGGCCTGTTCTTATCTTGTTTTCAAAGGGGCGGTGAGTGTAGTTCCTCCCAGGGGGGTGGTTTGAATACTATTGTCTGTATTTCTTTTGTTTCTGTGTGAGTAGGTGCAGTTTCAGTGGGTGAATGGGTTTCTGCTTTCCTGCTGGGATTATGTATGGGCCGTTAACCTCTCAATAGGCCATTAGGGTCTTTTGTTTTCCTTCCTGGTACGACTGGTGTGTGGGCTGTGCAAGTTTCAATTGGTTTTAGGTCTTCTTTTGTTGTTGCCTGAGTGCTGGAACAGTGACTGTGAAGAGTTCCAGTCCCTGTAGGATCTGGCTAGTTAGGATAGGGGAACAAAGCTCTTTCTCCCAGATTTTCCCTAAGAAGGGACCATCTGGGACAAGGAGTGTTGCACTCTCCTTCCAACGACTGAAACCCTCCCAGTTTATTTTCTGATGTTCAGGCCTTGTGGAAAGGTAGTATGAAGTCTTTTGATCCACTCTGCTTCCTTTTTCTTTCTTTCCATCTCTGTCCAGTTGGGGTTGCTCTCCAGTCCTGTGGCCTCCAGTGCTTCCAGCCCGTGCTGTAGGAAGTGTGCCACCAGGTGAGTCCTCCTTTCCCGCTGGTTCCGGATGTTGTACCTGTGTTGTGCCAGTCGGGTTCGGATGGAGTTACCTGTTTCCCCCACATAGGTCACCCCACACGTTTTGCACTGGATGCCATAGACAGCGTTACTGGTGTTTTCTGAGAGCGCCCTTTGCAACTGGAAGATTTCTTTGGTTTTGTTGTTTTGGATGGTAGTTTTTTGTTTGAAGTGTTTGGCTTTTGGTGTATTTGATCTGTTTTGTATCGGTTTTAGTTTGCTTTGGACTAAGTAATCCTGTAGGTTTTTGTTTTTTTCTATATGCAGATATGATTTTGTGTTCCCTCAGGAGGTTTGTGTTTTCTAATATCGTGGTGAATGTAGACTTTAGTTTTTGGTTGGTTATTACGCTGAGTTGAGAATATGTTGTGATGAGGGGTGACGTTTCGACCTGCCTGGGTCTTCTTCAGGCGTTGTTATGGGGCACTCTGTCCCTGTTGGCCTGTTCTTATCTTGTTTTCAAAGGGGCGGTGAGTGTAGTTCCTCCCAGGGGGGTGGTTTGAATACTATTGTCTGTATTTCTTTTGTTTCTGTGTGAGTAGGTGCAGTTTCAGTGGGTGAATGGGTTTCTGCTTTCCTGCTGGGGATTATGTATGGGCCGTTAACCTCTCAATAGGCCATTAGGGTCTTTTGTTTTCCTTCCTGGTACGACTGGTGTGTGGGCTGTGCAAGTTTCAATTGGTTTTAGGTCTTCTTTTGTTTGTTGCCTGAGTGCTGGAACAGTGACTGTGAAGAGTTCCAGTCCCTGTAGGATCTGGCTAGTTAGGATAGGGGAACAAAGCTCTTTCTCCCAGATTTTCCCTAAGAAGGGACCATCTGGGACAAGGAGTGTTGCACTCTCCTTCCAACGACTGAAACCCTCCCAGTTTATTTTCTGATGTTCAGGCCTTGTGGAAAGGTAGTATGAAGTCTTTTGATCCACTCTGCTTCCTTTTTCTTTCTTTCCATCTCTGTCCAGTTGGGGTTGCTCTCCAGTCCTGTGGCCTCCAGTGCTTCCAGCCCGTGCTGTAGGAAGTGTGCCACCAGGTGAGTCCTCCTTTCCCGCTGGTTCCGGATGTTGTACCTGTGTTGTGCCAGTCGGGTTCGGATGGAGTTACCTGTTTCCCCCACATAGGTCACCCCACACGTTTTGCACTGGATGCCATAGACAGCGTTACTGGTGTTTTCTGAGAGCGCCCTTTGCAACTGGAAGATTTCTTTGGTTTTGTTGTTTTGGATGGTAGTTTTTTGTTTGAAGTGTTTGGCTTTTGGTGTATTTGATCTGTTTTGTATCGGTTTTAGTTTGCTTTGGACTAAGTAATCCTGTAGGTTTTTGTTTTTTCTATATGCAGATATGATTTTGTGTTCCCTCAGGAGGTTTGTGTTTTTAATATCGTGGTGAATGTAGACTTTAGTTTTTGGTTGGTTATTACGCTGAGTTGAGAATATGTTGTGATGAGGGGTGACGTTTCGACCTGCCTGGGTCTTCTTCAGGCGTTGTTATGGGGCACTCTGTCCCTGTTGGCCTGTTCTTATCTTGTTTTCAAAGGGGCGGTGAGTGTAGTTCCTCCCAGGGGGGTGGTTTGAATACTATTGTCTGTATTTCTTTTGTTTCTGTGTGAGTAGGTGCAGTTTCAGTGGGTGAATGGGTTTCTGCTTTCCTGCTGGGGATTATGTATGGGCCGTTAACCTCTCAATAGGCCATTAGGGTCTTTTGTTTTCCTTCCTGGTACGACTGGTGTGTGGGCTGTGCAAGTTTCAATTGGTTTTAGGTCTTCTTTTGTTTGTTGCCTGAGTGCTGGAACAGTGACTGTGAAGAGTTCCAGTCCCTGTAGGATCTGGCTAGTTAGGATAGGGGAACAAAGCTCTTTCTCCCAGATTTTCCCTAAGAAGGACCATCTGGGACAAGGAGTGTTGCACTCTCCTTCCAACGACTGAAACCCTCCCAGTTTATTTTCTGATGTTCAGGCCTTGTGGAAAGGTAGTATGAAGTCTTTTGATCCACTCTGCTTCCTTTTTCTTTCTTTCCATCTCTGTCCAGTTGGGGTTGCTCTCCAGTCCTGTGGCCTCCAGTGCTTCCAGCCCGTGCTGTAGGAAGTGTGCCACCAGGTGAGTCCTCCTTTCCCGCTGGTTCCGGATGTTGTACCTGTGTTGTGCCAGTCGGGTTCGGATGGAGTTACCTGTTTCCCCCACATAGGTCACCCCACACGTTTTGCACTGGATGCCATAGACAGCGTTACTGGTGTTTTCTGAGAGCGCCCTTTGCAACTGGAAGATTTCTTTGGTTTTGTTGTTTTGGATGGTAGTTTTTTGTTTGAAGTGTTTGGCTTTTGGTGTATTTGATCTGTTTTGTATCGGTTTTAGTTTGCTTTGGACTAAGTAATCCTGTAGGTTTTTGTTTTTTCTATATGCAGATATGATTTTGTGTTCCCTCAGGAGGTTTGTGTTTTCTAATATCGTGGTGAATGTAGACTTTAGTTTTTGGTTGGTTATTACGCTGAGTTGAGAATATGTTGTGATGAGGGGTGACGTTTCGACCTGCCTGGGTCTTCTTCAGGCGTTGTTATGGGGCACTCTGTCCCTGTTGGCCTGTTCTTATCTTGTTTTCAAAGGGGCGGTGAGTGTAGTTCCTCCCAGGGGGGTGGTTTGAATACTATTGTCTGTATTTCTTTTGTTTCTGTGTGAGTAGGTGCAGTTTCAGTGGGTGAATGGGTTTCTGCTTTCCTGCTGGGGATTATGTATGGGCCGTTAACCTCTCAATAGGCCATTAGGGTCTTTTGTTTTCCTTCCTGGTACGACTGGTGTGTGGGCTGTGCAAGTTTCAATTGGTTTTAGGTCTTCTTTTGTTTGTTGCCTGAGTGCTGGAACAGTGACTGTGAAGAGTTCCAGTCCCTGTAGGATCTGGCTAGTTAGGATAGGGGAACAAAGCTCTTTCTCCCAGATTTTCCCTAAGAAGGGACCATCTGGGACAAGGAGTGTTGCACTCTCCTTCCAACGACTGAAACCCTCCCAGTTTATTTTCTGATGTTCAGGCCTTGTGGAAAGGTAGTATGAAGTCTTTTGATCCACTCTGCTTCCTTTTTCTTTCTTTCCATCTCTGTCCAGTTGGGGTTGCTCTCCAGTCCTGTGGCCTCCAGTGCTTCCAGCCCGTGCTGTAGGAAGTGTGCCACCAGGTGAGTCCTCCTTTCCCGCTGGTTCCGGATGTTGTACCTGTGTTGTGCCAGTCGGGTTCGGATGGAGTTACCTGTTTCCCCCACATAGGTCACCCCCACACGTTTTGCACTGGATGCCATAGACAGCGTTACTGTGTTTTCTGAGAGCGCCCTTTGCAACTGGAAGATTTCTTTGGTTTTGTTGTTTTGGATGGTAGTTTTTTGTTTGAAGTGTTTGGCTTTTGGTGTATTTGATCTGTTTTGTATCGGTTTTAGTTTGCTTTGGACTAAGTAATCCTGTAGGTTTTTGTTTTTTCTATATGCAGATATGATTTTGTGTTCCCTCAGGAGGTTTGTGTTTTCTAATATCGTGGTGAATGTAGACTTTAGTTTTTGGTTGGTTATTACGCTGAGTTGAGAATATGTTGTGATGAGGGGTGACGTTTCGACCTGCCTGGGTCTTCTTCAGGCGTTGTTATGGGGCACTCTGTCCCTGTTGGCCTGTTCTTATCTTGTTTTCAAAGGGGCGGTGAGTGTAGTTCCTCCCAGGGGGGTGGTTTGAATACTATTGTCTGTATTTCTTTTGTTTCTGTGTGAGTAGGTGCAGTTTCAGTGGGTGAATGGGTTTCTGCTTTCCTGCTGGGGATTATGTATGGGCCGTTAACCTCTCAATAGGCCATTAGGGTCTTTTGTTTTCCTTCCTGGTACGACTGGTGTGTGGGCTGTGCAAGTTTTCAATTGGTTTTAGGTCTTCTTTTGTTTGTTGCCTGAGTGCAGGAACAGTGACTGTGAAGAGTTCCAGTCCCTGTAGGATCTGGCTAGTTAGGATAGGGGAACAAAACTCTTCTCCCAGATTTTCCCTAAGAAGGGACCATCTGGGACAAGGAGTGTTGCACTCTCCTTCCAACGACTGAAACCCTCCCAGTTTATTTTCTGATGTTCAGGCCTTGTGGAAAGGTAGTATGAAGTCTTTTGATCCACTCTGCTTCCTTTTTTCTTTCTTTCCATCTCTGTCCAGTTGGGGTTGCTCTCCAGTCCTGTGGCCTCCAGTGCTTCCAGCCCGTGCTGTAGGAAGTGTGCCACCAGGTGAGTCCTCCTTTCCCGCTGGTTCCGGATGTTGTACCTGTGTTGTGCCAGTCGGGTTCGGATGGAGTTACCTGTTTCCCCCACATAGGTCACCCCACACGTTTTGCACTGGATGCCATAGACAGCGTTACTGGTGTTTTCTGAGAGCGCCCTTTGCAACTGGAAGATTTCTTTGGTTTTGTTGTTTTGGATGGTAGTTTTTTGTTTGAAGTGTTTGGCTTTTGGTGTATTTGATCTGTTTTGTATCGGTTTTAGTTTGCTTTGGACTAAGTAATCCTGTAGGTTTTTGTTTTTTCTATATGCAGATATGATTTTGTGTTCCCTCAGGAGGTTTGTGTTTTCTAATATCGTGGTGAATGTAGACTTTAGTTTTTGGTTGGTTATTACGCTGAGTTGAGAATAGTTGTGATGAGGGGTGACGTTTCGACCTGCCTGGGTCTTCTTCAGGCGTTGTTATGGGGCACTCTGTCCCTGTTGGCCTGTTCTTATCTTGTTTTCAAAGGGGCGGTGAGTGTAGTTCCTCCCAGGGGGGTGGTTTGAATACTATTGTCTGTATTTCTTTTGTTTCTGTGTGAGTAGGTGCAGTTTCAGTGGGTGAATGGGTTTCTGCTTTCCTGCTGGGGATTATGTATGGGCCGTTAACCTCTCAATAGGCCATTAGGGTCTTTTGTTTTCCTTCCTGGTACGACTGGTGTGTGGGCTGTGCAAGTTTCAATTGGTTTTAGGTCTTCTTTTGTTTGTTGCCTGAGTGCTGGAACAGTGACTGTGAAGAGTTCCAGTCCCTGTAGGATCTGGCTAGTTAGGATAGGGGAACAAAGCTCTTTCTCCCAGATTTTCCCTAAGAAGGGACCATCTGGGACAAGGAGTGTTGCACTCTCCTTCCAACGACTGAAACCCTCCCAGTTTATTTTCTGATGTTCAGGCCTTGTGGAAAGGTAGTATGAAGTCTTTTGATCCACTCTGCTTCCTTTTTCTTTCTTTCCATCTCTGTCCAGTTGGGGTTGCTCTCCAGTCCTGTGGCCTCCAGTGCTTCCAGCCCGTGCTGTAGGAAGTGTGCCACCAGGTGAGTCCTCCTTTCCCGCTGGTTCCGGATGTTGTACCTGTGTTGTGCCAGTCGGGTTCGGATGGAGTTACCTGTTTCCCCCACATAGGTCACCCCACACGTTTTGCACTGGATGCCATAGACAGCGTTACTGGTGTTTTCTGAGAGCGCCCTTTGCAACTGGAAGATTTCTTTGGTTTTGTTGTTTTGGATGGTAGTTTTTTGTTTGAAGTGTTTGGCTTTTGGTGTATTTGATCTGTTTTGTATCGGTTTTAGTTTGCTTTGGACTAAGTAATCCTGTAGGTTTTTGTTTTTTCTATATGCAGATATGATTTTGTGTTCCCTCAGGAGGTTTGTGTTTTCTAATATCGTGGTGAATGTAGACTTTAGTTTTTGGTTGGTTATTACGCTGAGTTGAGAATATGTTGTGATGAGGGGTGACGTTTCGACCTGCCTGGGTCTTCTTCAGGCGTTGTTATGGGGCACTCTGTCCCTGTTGGCCTGTTCTTATCTTGTTTTCAAAGGGGCGGTGAGTGTAGTTCCTCCCAGGGGGGTGGTTTGAATACTATTGTCTGTATTTCTTTTGTTTCTGTGTGAGTAGGTGCAGTTTCAGTGGGTGAATGGGTTTCTGCTTTCCTGCTGGGGATTATGTATGGGCCGTTAACCTCTCAATAGGCCATTAGGGTCTTTTGTTTTCCTTCCTGGTACGACTGGTGTGTGGGCTGTGCAAGTTTCAATTGGTTTTAGGTCTTCTTTTGTTTGTTGCCTGAGTGCTGGAACAGTGACTGTGAAGAGTTCCAGTCCCTGTAGGATCTGGCTAGTTAGGATAGGGGAACAAAGCTCTTTCTCCCAGATTTTCCCTAAGAAGGGACCATCTGGGACAAGGAGTGTTGCACTCTCCTTCCAACGACTGAAACCCTCCCAGTTTATTTTCTGATGTTCAGGCCTTGTGGAAAGGTAGTATGAAGTCTTTTGATCCACTCTGCTTCCTTTTTCTTTCTTTCCATCTCTGTCCAGTTGGGGTTGCTCTCCAGTCCTGTGGCCTCCAGTGCTTCCAGCCCGTGCTGTAGGAAGTGTGCCACCAGGTGAGTCCTCCTTTCCCGCTGGTTCCGGATGTTGTACCTGTGTTGTGCCAGTCGGGTTCGGATGGAGTTACCTGTTTCCCCCACATAGGTCACCCCACACGTTTTGCACTGGATGCCATAGACAGCGTTACTGGTGTTTTCTGAGAGCGCCCTTTGCAACTGGAAGATTTCTTTGGTTTTGTTGTTTTGGATGGTAGTTTTTTGTTTGAAGTGTTTGGCTTTTGGTGTATTTGATCTGTTTTGTATCGGTTTTAGTTTGCTTTGGACTAAGTAATCCTGTAGGTTTTTGTTTTTTCTATATGCAGATATGATTTTGTGTTCCCTCAGGAGGTTTGTGTTTTCTAATATCGTGGTGAATGTAGACTTTAGTTTTTGGTTGGTTATTACGCTGAGTTGAGAATATGTTGTGATGAGGGGTGACGTTTCGACCTGCCTGGGTCTTCTTCAGGCGTTGTTATGGGGCACTCTGTCCCTGTTGGCCTGTTCTTATCTTGTTTTCAAAGGGGCGGTGAGTGTAGTTCCTCCCAGGGGGGTGGTTTGAATACTATTGTCTGTATTTCTTTTGTTTCTGTGTGAGTAGGTGCAGTTTCAGTGGGTGAATGGGTTTCTGCTTTCCTGCTGGGGATTATGTATGGGCCGTTAACCTCTCAATAGGCCATTAGGGTCTTTTGTTTTCCTTCCTGGTACGACTGGTGTGTGGGCTGTGCAAGTTTCAATTGGTTTTAGGTCTTCTTTTGTTTGTTGCCTGAGTGCTGGAACAGTGACTGTGAAGAGTTCCAGTCCCTGTAGGATCTGGCTAGTTAGGATAGGGGAACAAAGCTCTTTCTCCCAGATTTTCCCTAAGAAGGGACCATCTGGGACAAGGAGTGTTGCACTCTCCTTCCAACGACTGAAACCCTCCCAGTTTATTTTCTGATGTTCAGGCCTTGTGGAAAGGTAGTATGAAGTCTTTTGATCCACTCTGCTTCCTTTTTCTTTCTTTCCATCTCTGTCCAGTTGGGGTTGCTCTCCAGTCCTGTGGCCTCCAGTGCTTCCAGCCCGTGCTGTAGGAAGTGTGCCACCAGGTGAGTCCTCCTTTCCCGCTGGTTCCGGATGTTGTACCTGTGTTGTGCCAGTCGGGTTCGGATGGAGTTACCTGTTTCCCCCACATAGGTCACCCCACACGTTTTGCACTGGATGCCATAGACAGCGTTACTGGTGTTTTCTGAGAGCGCCCTTTGCAACTGGAAGATTTCTTTGGTTTTGTTGTTTTGGATGGTAGTTTTTTGTTTGAAGTGTTTGGCTTTTGGTGTATTTGATCTGTTTTGTATCGGTTTTAGTTTGCTTTGGACTAAGTAATCCTGTAGGTTTTTGTTTTTTCTATATGCAGATATGATTTTGTGTTCCCTCAGGAGGTTTGTGTTTTCTAATATCGTGGTGAATGTAGACTTTAGTTTTTGGTTGGTTATTACGCTGAGTTGAGAATATGTTGTGATGAGGGGTGACGTTTCGACCTGCCTGGGTCTTCTTCAGGCGTTGTTATGGGGCACTCTGTCCCTGTTGGCCTGTTCTTATCTTGTTTTCAAAGGGGCGGTGAGTGTAGTTCCTCCCAGGGGGGTGGTTTGAATACTATTGTCTGTATTTCTTTTGTTTCTGTGTGAGTAGGTGCAGTTTCAGTGGGTGAATGGGTTTCTGCTTTCCTGCTGGGGATTATGTATGGGCCGTTAACCTCTCAATAGGCCATTAGGGTCTTTTGTTTTCCTTCCTGGTACGACTGGTGTGTGGGCTGTGCAAGTTTCAATTGGTTTTAGGTCTTCTTTTGTTTGTTGCCTGAGTGCTGGAACAGTGACTGTGAAGAGTTCCAGTCCCTGTAGGATCTGGCTAGTTAGGATAGGGGAACAAAGCTCTTTCTCCCAGATTTTCCCTAAGAAGGGACCATCTGGGACAAGGAGTGTTGCACTCTCCTTCCAACGACTGAAACCCTCCCAGTTTATTTTCTGATGTTCAGGCCTTGTGGAAAGGTAGTATGAAGTCTTTTGATCCACTCTGCTTCCTTTTTCTTTCTTTCCATCTCTGTCCAGTTGGGGTTGCTCTCCAGTCCTGTGGCCTCCAGTGCTTCCAGCCCGTGCTGTAGGAAGTGTGCCACCAGGTGAGTCCTCCTTTCCCGCTGGTTCCGGATGTTGTACCTGTGTTGTGCCAGTCGGGTTCGGATGGAGTTACCTGTTTCCCCCACATAGGTCACCCCACACGTTTTGCACTGGATGCCATAGACAGCGTTACTGGTGTTTTCTGAGAGCGCCCTTTGCAACTGGAAGATTTCTTTGGTTTTGTTGTTTTGGATGGTAGTTTTTTGTTTGAAGTGTTTGGCTTTTGGTGTATTTGATCTGTTTTGTATCGGTTTTAGTTTGCTTTGGACTAAGTAATCCTGTAGGTTTTTGTTTTTTCTATATGCAGATATGATTTTGTGTTCCCTCAGGAGGTTTGTGTTTTCTAATATCGTGGTGAATGTAGACTTTAGTTTTTGGTTGGTTATTACGCTGAGTTGAGAATATGTTGTGATGAGGGGTGACGTTTCGACCTGCCTGGGTCTTCTTCAGGCGTTGTTATGGGGCACTCTGTCCCTGTTGGCCTGTTCTTATCTTGTTTTCAAAGGGGCGGTGAGTGTAGTTCCTCCCAGGGGGGTGGTTTGAATACTATTGTCTGTATTTCTTTTGTTTCTGTGTGAGTAGGTGCAGTTTCAGTGGGTGAATGGGTTTCTGCTTTCCTGCTGGGGATTATGTATGGGCCGTTAACCTCTCAATAGGCCATTAGGGTCTTTTGTTTTCCTTCCTGGTACGACTGGTGTGTGGGCTGTGCAAGTTTCAATTGGTTTTAGGTCTTCTTTTGTTTGTTGCCTGAGTGCTGGAACAGTGACTGTGAAGAGTTCCAGTCCCTGTAGGATCTGGCTAGTTAGGATAGGGGAACAAAGCTCTTTCTCCCAGATTTTCCCTAAGAAGGGACCATCTGGGACAAGGAGTGTTGCACTCTCCTTCCAACGACTGAAACCCTCCCAGTTTATTTTCTGATGTTCAGGCCTTGTGGAAAGGTAGTATGAAGTCTTTTGATCCACTCTGCTTCCTTTTTCTTTCTTTCCATCTCTGTCCAGTTGGGGTTGCTCTCCAGTCCTGTGGCCTCCAGTGCTTCCAGCCCGTGCTGTAGGAAGTGTGCCACCAGGTGAGTCCTCCTTTCCCGCTGGTTCCGGATGTTGTACCTGTGTTGTGCCAGTCGGGTTCGGATGGAGTTACCTGTTTCCCCCACATAGGTCACCCCACACGTTTTGCACTGGATGCCATAGACAGCGTTACTGGTGTTTTCTGAGAGCGCCCTTTGCAACTGGAAGATTTCTTTGGTTTTGTTGTTTTGGATGGTAGTTTTTTGTTTGAAGTGTTTGGCTTTTGGTGTATTTGATCTGTTTTGTATCGGTTTTAGTTTGCTTTGGACTAAGTAATCCTGTAGGTTTTTGTTTTTTCTATATGCAGATATGATTTTGTGTTCCCTCAGGAGGTTTGTGTTTTCTAATATCGTGGTGAATGTAGACTTTAGTTTTTGGTTGGTTATTACGCTGAGTTGAGAATATGTTGTGATGAGGGGTGACGTTTCGACCTGCCTGGGTCTTCTTCAGGCGTTGTTATGGGGCACTCTGTCCCTGTTGGCCTGTTCTTATCTTGTTTTCAAAGGGGCGGTGAGTGTAGTTCCTCCCAGGGGGGTGGTTTGAATACTATTGTCTGTATTTCTTTTGTTTCTGTGTGAGTAGGTGCAGTTTCAGTGGGTGAATGGGTTTCTGCTTTCCTGCTGGGGATTATGTATGGGCCGTTAACCTCTCAATAGGCCATTAGGGTCTTTTGTTTTCCTTCCTGGTACGACTGGTGTGTGGGCTGTGCAAGTTTCAATTGGTTTTAGGTCTTCTTTTGTTTGTTGCCTGAGTGCTGGAACAGTGACTGTGAAGAGTTCCAGTCCCTGTAGGATCTGGCTAGTTAGGATAGGGGAACAAAGCTCTTTCTCCCAGATTTTCCCTAAGAAGGGACCATCTGGGACAAGGAGTGTTGCACTCTCCTTCCAACGACTGAAACCCTCCCAGTTTATTTTCTGATGTTCAGGCCTTGTGGAAAGGTAGTATGAAGTCTTTTGATCCACTCTGCTTCCTTTTTCTTTCTTTCCATCTCTGTCCAGTTGGGGTTGCTCTCCAGTCCTGTGGCCTCCAGTGCTTCCAGCCCGTGCTGTAGGAAGTGTGCCACCAGGTGAGTCCTCCTTTCCCGCTGGTTCCGGAAGTTGTACCTGTGTTGTGCCAGTCGGGTTCGGATGGAGTTACCTGTTTCCCCCACATAGGTCACCCCACACGTTTTGCACTGGATGCCATAGACAGCGTTACTGGTGTTTTCTGAGAGCGCCCTTTGCAACTGGAAGATTTCTTTGGTTTTGTTGTTTTGGATGGTAGTTTTTTGTTTGAAGTGTTTGGCTTTTGGTGTATTTGATCTGTTTTGTATCGGTTTTAGTTTGCTTTGGACTAAGTAATCCTGTAGGTTTTTGTTTTTTCTATATGCAGATATGATTTTGTGTTCCCTCAGGAGGTTTGTGTTTTCTAATATCGTGGTGAATGTAGACTTTAGTTTTTGGTTGGTTATTACGCTGAGTTGAGAATATGTTGTGATGAGGGGTGACGTTTCGACCTGCCTGGGTCTTCTTCAGGCGTTGTTATGGGGCACTCTGTCCCTGTTGGCCTGTTCTTATCTTGTTTTCAAAGGGGCGGTGAGTGTAGTTCCTCCCAGGGGGGTGGTTTGAATACTATTGTCTGTATTTCTTTTGTTTCTGTGTGAGTAGGTGCAGTTTCAGTGGGTGAATGGGTTTCTGCTTTCCTGCTGGGGATTATGTATGGGCCGTTAACCTCTCAATAGGCCATTAGGGTCTTTTGTTTTCCTTCCTGGTACGACTGGTGTGTGGGCTGTGCAAGTTTCAATTGGTTTTAGGTCTTCTTTTGTTTGTTGCCTGAGTGCTGGAACAGTGACTGTGAAGAGTTCCAGTCCCTGTAGGATCTGGCTAGTTAGGATAGGGGAACAAAGCTCTTTCTCCCAGATTTTCCCTAAGAAGGGACCATCTGGGACAAGGAGTGTTGCACTCTCCTTCCAACGACTGAAACCCTCCCAGTTTATTTTCTGATGTTCAGGCCTTGTGGAAAGGTAGTATGAAGTCTTTTGATCCACTCTGCTTCCTTTTTCTTTCTTTCCATCTCTGTCCAGTTGGGGTTGCTCTCCAGTCCTGTGGCCTCCAGTGCTTCCAGCCCGTGCTGTAGGAAGTGTGCCACCAGGTGAGTCCTCCTTTCCCGCTGGTTCCGGATGTTGTACCTGTGTTGTGCCAGTCGGGTTCGGATGGAGTTACCTGTTTCCCCCACATAGGTCACCCCACACGTTTTGCACTGGATGCCATAGACAGCGTTACTGGTGTTTTCTGAGAGCGCCCTTTGCAACTGGAAGATTTCTTTGGTTTTGTTGTTTTGGATGGTAGTTTTTTGTTTGAAGTGTTTGGCTTTTGGTGTATTTGATCTGTTTTGTATCGGTTTTAGTTTGCTTTGGACTAAGTAATCCTGTAGGTTTTTGTTTTTTCTATATGCAGATATGATTTTGTGTTCCCTCAGGAGGTTTGTGTTTTCTAATATCGTGGTGAATGTAGACTTTAGTTTTTGGTTGGTTATTACGCTGAGTTGAGAATATGTTGTGATGAGGGGTGACGTTTCGACCTGCCTGGGTCTTCTTCAGGCGTTGTTATGGGGCACTCTGTCCCTGTTGGCCTGTTCTTATCTTGTTTTCAAAGGGGCGGTGAGTGTAGTTCCTCCCAGGGGGGTGGTTTGAATACTATTGTCTGTATTTCTTTTGTTTCTGTGTGAGTAGGTGCAGTTTCAGTGGGTGAATGGGTTTCTGCTTTCCTGCTGGGGATTATGTATGGGCCGTTAACCTCTCAATAGGCCATTAGGGTCTTTTGTTTTCCTTCCTGGTACGACTGGTGTGTGGGCTGTGCAAGTTTCAATTGGTTTTAGGTCTTCTTTTGTTTGTTGCCTGAGTGCTGGAACAGTGACTGTGAAGAGTTCCAGTCCCTGTAGGATCTGGCTAGTTAGGATAGGGGAACAAAGCTCTTTCTCCCAGATTTTCCCTAAGAAGGGACCATCTGGGACAAGGAGTGTTGCACTCTCCTTCCAACGACTGAAACCCTCCCAGTTTATTTTCTGATGTTCAGGCCTTGTGGAAAGGTAGTATGAAGTCTTTTGATCCACTCTGCTTCCTTTTTCTTTCTTTCCATCTCTGTCCAGTTGGGGTTGCTCTCCAGTCCTGTGGCCTCCAGTGCTTCCAGCCCGTGCTGTAGGAAGTGTGCCACCAGGTGAGTCCTCCTTTCCCGCTGGTTCCGGATGTTGTACCTGTGTTGTGCCAGTCGGGTTCGGATGGAGTTACCTGTTTCCCCCACATAGGTCACCCCACACGTTTTGCACTGGATGCCATAGACAGCGTTACTGGTGTTTTCTGAGAGCGCCCTTTGCAACTGGAAGATTTCTTTGGTTTTGTTGTTTTGGATGGTAGTTTTTTGTTTGAAGTGTTTGGCTTTTGGTGTATTTGATCTGTTTTGTATCGGTTTTAGTTTGCTTTGGACTAAGTAATCCTGTAGGTTTTTGTTTTTTCTATATGCAGATATGATTTTGTGTTCCCTCAGGAGGTTTGTGTTTTCTAATATCGTGGTGAATGTAGACTTTAGTTTTTGGTTGGTTATTACGCTGAGTTGAGAATATGTTGTGATGAGGGGTGACGTTTCGACCTGCCTGGGTCTTCTTCAGGCGTTGTTATGGGGCACTCTGTCCCTGTTGGCCTGTTCTTATCTTGTTTTCAAAGGGGCGGTGAGTGTAGTTCCTCCCAGGGGGGTGGTTTGAATACTATTGTCTGTATTTCTTTTGTTTCTGTGTGAGTAGGTGCAGTTTCAGTGGGTGAATGGGTTTCTGCTTTCCTGCTGGGGATTATGTATGGGCCGTTAACCTCTCAATAGGCCATTAGGGTCTTTTGTTTTCCTTCCTGGTACGACTGGTGTGTGGGCTGTGCAAGTTTCAATTGGTTTTAGGTCTTCTTTTGTTTGTTGCCTGAGTGCTGGAACAGTGACTGTGAAGAGTTCCAGTCCCTGTAGGATCTGGCTAGTTAGGATAGGGGAACAAAGCTCTTTCTCCCAGATTTTCCCTAAGAAGGGACCATCTGGGACAAGGAGTGTTGCACTCTCCTTCCAACGACTGAAACCCTCCCAGTTTATTTTCTGATGTTCAGGCCTTGTGGAAAGGTAGTATGAAGTCTTTTGATCCACTCTGCTTCCTTTTTCTTTCTTTCCATCTCTGTCCAGTTGGGGTTGCTCTCCAGTCCTGTGGCCTCCAGTGCTTCCAGCCCGTGCTGTAGGAAGTGTGCCACCAGGTGAGTCCTCCTTTCCCGCTGGTTCCGGATGTTGTACCTGTGTTGTGCCAGTCGGGTTCGGATGGAGTTACCTGTTTCCCCCACATAGGTCACCCCACACGTTTTGCACTGGATGCCATAGACAGCGTTACTGGTGTTTTCTGAGAGCGCCCTTTGCAACTGGAAGATTTCTTTGGTTTTGTTGTTTTGGATGGTAGTTTTTTGTTTGAAGTGTTTGGCTTTTGGTGTATTTGATCTGTTTTGTATCGGTTTTAGTTTGCTTTGGACTAAGTAATCCTGTAGGTTTTTGTTTTTTCTATATGCAGATATGATTTTGTGTTCCCTCAGGAGGTTTGTGTTTTCTAATATCGTGGTGAATGTAGACTTTAGTTTTTGGTTGGTTATTACGCTGAGTTGAGAATATGTTGTGATGAGGGGTGACGTTTCGACCTGCCTGGGTCTTCTTCAGGCGTTGTTATGGGGCACTCTGTCCCTGTTGGCCTGTTCTTATCTTGTTTTCAAAGGGGCGGTGAGTGTAGTTCCTCCCAGGGGGGTGGTTTGAATACTATTGTCTGTATTTCTTTTGTTTCTGTGTGAGTAGGTGCAGTTTCAGTGGGTGAATGGGTTTCTGCTTTCCTGCTGGGGATTATGTATGGGCCGTTAACCTCTCAATAGGCCATTAGGGTCTTTTGTTTTCCTTCCTGGTACGACTGGTGTGTGGGCTGTGCAAGTTTCAATTGGTTTTAGGTCTTCTTTTGTTTGTTGCCTGAGTGCTGGAACAGTGACTGTGAAGAGTTCCAGTCCCTGTAGGATCTGGCTAGTTAGGATAGGGGAACAAAGCTCTTTCTCCCAGATTTTCCCTAAGAAGGGACCATCTGGGACAAGGAGTGTTGCACTCTCCTTCCAACGACTGAAACCCTCCCAGTTTATTTTCTGATGTTCAGGCCTTGTGGAAAGGTAGTATGAAGTCTTTTGATCCACTCTGCTTCCTTTTTCTTTCTTTCCATCTCTGTCCAGTTGGGGTTGCTCTCCAGTCCTGTGGCCTCCAGTGCTTCCAGCCCGTGCTGTAGGAAGTGTGCCACCAGGTGAGTCCTCCTTTCCCGCTGGTTCCGGATGTTGTACCTGTGTTGTGCCAGTCGGGTTCGGATGGAGTTACCTGTTCCCCCACATAGGTCACCCCACACGTTTTGCACTGGATGCCATAGACAGCGTTACTGGTGTTTTCTGAGAGCGCCCTTTGCAACTGGAAGATTTCTTTGGTTTTGTTGTTTTGGATGGTAGTTTTTTGTTTGAAGTGTTTGGCTTTTGGTGTATTTGATCTGTTTTGTATCGGTTTTAGTTTGCTTTGGACTAAGTAATCCTGTAGGTTTTTGTTTTTTCTATATGCAGATATGATTTTGTGTTCCCTCAGGAGGTTTGTGTTTTCTAATATCGTGGTGAATGTAGACTTTAGTTTTTGGTTGGTTATTACGCTGAGTTGAGAATATGTTGTGATGAGGGGTGACGTTTCGACCTGCCTGGGTCTTCTTCAGGCGTTGTTATGGGGCACTCTGTCCCTGTTGGCCTGTTCTTATCTTGTTTTCAAAGGGGCGGTGAGTGTAGTTCCTCCCAGGGGGGTGGTTTGAATACTATTGTCTGTATTTCTTTTGTTTCTGTGTGAGTAGGTGCAGTTTCAGTGGGTGAATGGGTTTCTGCTTTCCTGCTGGGGATTATGTATGGGCCGTTAACCTCTCAATAGGCCATTAGGGTCTTTTGTTTTCCTTCCTGGTACGACTGGTGTGTGGGCTGTGCAAGTTTCAATTGGTTTTAGGTCTTCTTTTGTTTGTTGCCTGAGTGCTGGAACAGTGACTGTGAAGAGTTCCAGTCCCTGTAGGATCTGGCTAGTTAGGATAGGGGAACAAAGCTCTTTCTCCCAGATTTTCCCTAAGAAGGGACCATCTGGGACAAGGAGTGTTGCACTCTCCTTCCAACGACTGAAACCCTCCCAGTTTATTTTCTGATGTTCAGGCCTTGTGGAAAGGTAGTATGAAGTCTTTTGATCCACTCTGCTTCCTTTTTCTTTCTTTCCATCTCTGTCCAGTTGGGGTTGCTCTCCAGTCCTGTGGCCTCCAGTGCTTCCAGCCCGTGCTGTAGGAAGTGTGCCACCAGGTGAGTCCTCCTTTCCCGCTGGTTCCGGATGTTGTACCTGTGTTGTGCCAGTCGGGTTCGGATGGAGTTACCTGTTTCCCCCACATAGGTCACCCCACACGTTTTGCACTGGATGCCATAGACAGCGTTACTGGTGTTTTCTGAGAGCGCCCTTTGCAACTGGAAGATTTCTTTGGTTTTGTTGTTTTGGATGGTAGTTTTTTGTTTGAAGTGTTTGGCTTTTGGTGTATTTGATCTGTTTTGTATCGGTTTTAGTTTGCTTTGGACTAAGTAATCCTGTAGGTTTTTGTTTTTTCTATATGCAGATATGATTTTGTGTTCCCTCAGGAGGTTTGTGTTTTCTAATATCGTGGTGAATGTAGACTTTAGTTTTTGGTTGGTTATTACGCTGAGTTGAGAATATGTTGTGATGAGGGGTGACGTTTCGACCTGCCTGGGTCTTCTTCAGGCGTTGTTATGGGGCACTCTGTCCCTGTTGGCCTGTTCTTATCTTGTTTTCAAAGGGGCGGTGAGTGTAGTTCCTCCCAGGGGGGTGGTTTGAATACTATTGTCTGTATTTCTTTTGTTTCTGTGTGAGTAGGTGCAGTTTCAGTGGGTGAATGGGTTTCTGCTTTCCTGCTGGGGATTATGTATGGGCCGTTAACCTCTCAATAGGCCATTAGGGTCTTTTGTTTTCCTTCCTGGTACGACTGGTGTGTGGGCTGTGCAAGTTTCAATTGGTTTTAGGTCTTCTTTTGTTTGTTGCCTGAGTGCTGGAACAGTGACTGTGAAGAGTTCCAGTCCCTGTAGGATCTGGCTAGTTAGGATAGGGGAACAAAGCTCTTTCTCCCAGATTTTCCCTAAGAAGGGACCATCTGGGACAAGGAGTGTTGCACTCTCCTTCCAACGACTGAAACCCTCCCAGTTTATTTTCTGATGTTCAGGCCTTGTGGAAAGGTAGTATGAAGTCTTTTGATCCACTCTGCTTCCTTTTTCTTTCTTTCCATCTCTGTCCAGTTGGGGTTGCTCTCCAGTCCTGTGGCCTCCAGTGCTTCCAGCCCGTGCTGTAGGAAGTGTGCCACCAGGTGAGTCCTCCTTTCCCGCTGGTTCCGGATGTTGTACCTGTGTTGTGCCAGTCGGGTTCGGATGGAGTTACCTGTTTCCCCCACATAGGTCACCCCACACGTTTTGCACTGGATGCCATAGACAGCGTTACTGGTGTTTTCTGAGAGCGCCCTTTGCAACTGGAAGATTTCTTTGGTTTTGTTGTTTTGGATGGTAGTTTTTTGTTTGAAGTGTTTGGCTTTTGGTGTATTTGATCTGTTTTGTATCGGTTTTAGTTTGCTTTGGACTAAGTAATCCTGTAGGTTTTTGTTTTTTCTATATGCAGATATGATTTTGTGTTCCCTCAGGAGGTTTGTGTTTTCTAATATCGTGGTGAATGTAGACTTTAGTTTTTGGTTGGTTATTACGCTGAGTTGAGAATATGTTGTGATGAGGGGTGACGTTTCGACCTGCCTGGGTCTTCTTCAGGCGTTGTTATGGGGCACTCTGTCCCTGTTGGCCTGTTCTTATCTTGTTTTCAAAGGGGCGGTGAGTGTAGTTCCTCCCAGGGGGGTGGTTTGAATACTATTGTCTGTATTTCTTTTGTTTCTGTGTGAGTAGGTGCAGTTTCAGTGGGTGAATGGGTTTCTGCTTTCCTGCTGGGGATTATGTATGGGCCGTTAACCTCTCAATAGGCCATTAGGGTCTTTTGTTTTCCTTCCTGGTACGACTGGTGTGTGGGCTGTGCAAGTTTCAATTGGTTTTAGGTCTTCTTTTGTTTGTTGCCTGAGTGCTGGAACAGTGACTGTGAAGAGTTCCAGTCCCTGTAGGATCTGGCTAGTTAGGATAGGGGAACAAAGCTCTTTCTCCCAGATTTTCCCTAAGAAGGGACCATCTGGGACAAGGAGTGTTGCACTCTCCTTCCAACGACTGAAACCCTCCCAGTTTATTTTCTGATGTTCAGGCCTTGTGGAAAGGTAGTATGAAGTCTTTTGATCCACTCTGCTTCCTTTTTCTTTCTTTCCATCTCTGTCCAGTTGGGGTTGCTCTCCAGTCCTGTGGCCTCCAGTGCTTCCAGCCCGTGCTGTAGGAAGTGTGCCACCAGGTGAGTCCTCCTTTCCCGCTGGTTCCGGATGTTGTACCTGTGTTGTGCCAGTCGGGTTCGGATGGAGTTACCTGTTTCCCCCACATAGGTCACCCCACACGTTTTGCACTGGATGCCATAGACAGCGTTACTGGTGTTTTCTGAGAGCGCCCTTTGCAACTGGAAGATTTCTTTGGTTTTGTTGTTTTGGATGGTAGTTTTTTGTTTGAAGTGTTTGGCTTTTGGTGTATTTGATCTGTTTTGTATCGGTTTTAGTTTGCTTTGGACTAAGTAATCCTGTAGGTTTTTGTTTTTTCTATATGCAGATATGATTTTGTGTTCCCTCAGGAGGTTTGTGTTTTCTAATATCGTGGTGAATGTAGACTTTAGTTTTTGGTTGGTTATTACGCTGAGTTGAGAATATGTTGTGATGGGGGTGACGTTTCGACCTGCCTGGGTCTTCTTCAGGCGTTGTTATGGGGCACTCTGTCCCTGTTGGCCTGTTCTTATCTTGTTTTCAAAGGGGCGGTGAGTGTAGTTCCTCCCAGGGGGGTGGTTTGAATACTATTGTCTGTATTTCTTTTGTTTCTGTGTGAGTAGGTGCAGTTTCAGTGGGTGAATGGGTTTCTGCTTTCCTGCTGGGGATTATGTATGGGCCGTTAACCTCTCAATAGGCCATTAGGGTCTTTTGTTTTCCTTCCTGGTACGACTGGTGTGTGGGCTGTGCAAGTTTCAATTGGTTTTAGGTCTTCTTTTGTTTGTTGCCTGAGTGCTGGAACAGTGACTGTGAAGAGTTCCAGTCCCTGTAGGATCTGGCTAGTTAGGATAGGGGAACAAAGCTCTTTCTCCCAGATTTTCCCTAAGAAGGGACCATCTGGGACAAGGAGTGTTGCACTCTCCTTCCAACGACTGAAACCCTCCCAGTTTATTTTCTGATGTTCAGGCCTTGTGGAAAGGTAGTATGAAGTCTTTTGATCCACTCTGCTTCCTTTTTCTTTCTTTCCATCTCTGTCCAGTTGGGGTTGCTCTCCAGTCCTGTGGCCTCCAGTGCTTCCAGCCCGTGCTGTAGGAAGTGTGCCACCAGGTGAGTCCTCCTTTCCCGCTGGTTCCGGATGTTGTACCTGTGTTGTGCCAGTCGGGTTCGGATGGAGTTACCTGTTTCCCCCACATAGGTCACCCCACACGTTTTGCACTGGATGCCATAGACAGCGTTACTGGTGTTTTCTGAGAGCGCCCTTTGCAACTGGAAGATTTCTTTGGTTTTGTTGTTTTGGATGGTAGTTTTTTGTTTGAAGTGTTTGGCTTTTGGTGTATTTGATCTGTTTTGTATCGGTTTTAGTTTGCTTTGGACTAAGTAATCCTGTAGGTTTTTGTTTTTTCTATATGCAGATATGATTTTGTGTTCCCTCAGGAGGTTTGTGTTTTCTAATATCGTGGTGAATGTAGACTTTAGTTTTTGGTTGGTTATTACGCTGAGTTGAGAATATGTTGTGATGAGGGGTGACGTTTCGACCTGCCTGGGTCTTCTTCAGGCGTTGTTATGGGGCACTCTGTCCCTGTTGGCCTGTTCTTATCTTGTTTTCAAAGGGGCGGTGAGTGTAGTTCCTCCCAGGGGGGTGGTTTGAATACTATTGTCTGTATTTCTTTTGTTTCTGTGTGAGTAGGTGCAGTTTCAGTGGGTGAATGGGTTTCTGCTTTCCTGCTGGGGATTATGTATGGGCCGTTAACCTCTCAATAGGCCATTAGGGTCTTTTGTTTTCCTTCCTGGTACGACTGGTGTGTGGGCTGTGCAAGTTTCAATTGGTTTTAGGTCTTCTTTTGTTTGTTGCCTGAGTGCTGGAACAGTGACTGTGAAGAGTTCCAGTCCCTGTAGGATCTGGCTAGTTAGGATAGGGGAACAAAGCTCTTTCTCCCAGATTTTCCCTAAGAAGGGACCATCTGGGACAAGGAGTGTTGCACTCTCCTTCCAACGACTGAAACCCTCCCAGTTTATTTTCTGATGTTCAGGCCTTGTGGAAAGGTAGTATGAAGTCTTTTGATCCACTCTGCTTCCTTTTTCTTTCTTTCCATCTCTGTCCAGTTGGGGTTGCTCTCCAGTCCTGTGGCCTCCAGTGCTTCCAGCCCGTGCTGTAGGAAGTGTGCCACCAGGTGAGTCCTCCTTTCCCGCTGGTTCCGGATGTTGTACCTGTGTTGTGCCAGTCGGGTTCGGATGGAGTTACCTGTTTCCCCCACATAGGTCACCCCACACGTTTTGCACTGGATGCCATAGACAGCGTTACTGGTGTTTTCTGAGAGCGCCCTTTGCAACTGGAAGATTTCTTTGGTTTTGTTGTTTTGGATGGTAGTTTTTTGTTTGAAGTGTTTGGCTTTTGGTGTATTTGATCTGTTTTGTATCGGTTTTAGTTTGCTTTGGACTAAGTAATCCTGTAGGTTTTTGTTTTTTCTATATGCAGATATGATTTTGTGTTCCCTCAGGAGGTTTGTGTTTTCTAATATCGTGGTGAATGTAGACTTTAGTTTTTGGTTGGTTATTACGCTGAGTTGAGAATATGTTGTGATGAGGGGTGACGTTTCGACCTGCCTGGGTCTTCTTCAGGCGTTGTTATGGGGCACTCTGTCCCTGTTGGCCTGTTCTTATCTTGTTTTCAAAGGGGCGGTGAGTGTAGTTCCTCCCAGGGGGGTGGTTTGAATACTATTGTCTGTATTTCTTTTGTTTCTGTGTGAGTAGGTGCAGTTTCAGTGGGTGAATGGGTTTCTGCTTTCCTGCTGGGGATTATGTATGGGCCGTTAACCTCTCAATAGGCCATTAGGGTCTTTTGTTTTCCTTCCTGGTACGACTGGTGTGTGGGCTGTGCAAGTTTCAATTGGTTTTAGGTCTTCTTTTGTTTGTTGCCTGAGTGCTGGAACAGTGACTGTGAAGAGTTCCAGTCCCTGTAGGATCTGGCTAGTTAGGATAGGGGAACAAAGCTCTTTCTCCCAGATTTTCCCTAAGAAGGGACCATCTGGGACAAGGAGTGTTGCACTCTCCTTCCAACGACTGAAACCCTCCCAGTTTATTTTCTGATGTTCAGGCCTTGTGGAAAGGTAGTATGAAGTCTTTTGATCCACTCTGCTTCCTTTTTCTTTCTTTCCATCTCTGTCCAGTTGGGGTTGCTCTCCAGTCCTGTGGCCTCCAGTGCTTCCAGCCCGTGCTGTAGGAAGTGTGCCACCAGGTGAGTCCTCCTTTCCCGCTGGTTCCGGATGTTGTACCTGTGTTGTGCCAGTCGGGTTCGGATGGAGTTACCTGTTTCCCCCACATAGGTCACCCCACACGTTTTGCACTGGATGCCATAGACAGCGTTACTGGTGTTTTCTGAGAGCGCCCTTTGCAACTGGAAGATTTCTTTGGTTTTGTTGTTTTGGATGGTAGTTTTTTGTTTGAAGTGTTTGGCTTTTGGTGTATTTGATCTGTTTTGTATCGGTTTTAGTTTGCTTTGGACTAAGTAATCCTGTAGGTTTTTGTTTTTTCTATATGCAGATATGATTTTGTGTTCCCTCAGGAGGTTTGTGTTTTCTAATATCGTGGTGAATGTAGACTTTAGTTTTTGGTTGGTTATTACGCTGAGTTGAGAATATGTTGTGATGAGGGGTGACGTTTCGACCTGCCTGGGTCTTCTTCAGGCGTTGTTATGGGGCACTCTGTCCCTGTTGGCCTGTTCTTATCTTGTTTTCAAAGGGGCGGTGAGTGTAGTTCCTCCCAGGGGGGTGGTTTGAATACTATTGTCTGTATTTCTTTTGTTTCTGTGTGAGTAGGTGCAGTTTCAGTGGGTGAATGGGTTTCTGCTTTCCTGCTGGGGATTATGTATGGGCCGTTAACCTCTCAATAGGCCATTAGGGTCTTTTGTTTTCCTTCCTGGTACGACTGGTGTGTGGGCTGTGCAAGTTTCAATTGGTTTTAGGTCTTCTTTTGTTTGTTGCCTGAGTGCTGGAACAGTGACTGTGAAGAGTTCCAGTCCCTGTAGGATCTGGCTAGTTAGGATAGGGGAACAAAGCTCTTTCTCCCAGATTTTCCCTAAGAAGGGACCATCTGGGACAAGGAGTGTTGCACTCTCCTTCCAACGACTGAAACCCTCCCAGTTTATTTTCTGATGTTCAGGCCTTGTGGAAAGGTAGTATGAAGTCTTTTGATCCACTCTGCTTCCTTTTTCTTTCTTTCCATCTCTGTCCAGTTGGGGTTGCTCTCCAGTCCTGTGGCCTCCAGTGCTTCCAGCCCGTGCTGTAGGAAGTGTGCCACCAGGTGAGTCCTCCTTTCCCGCTGGTTCCGGATGTTGTACCTGTGTTGTGCCAGTCGGGTTCGGATGGAGTTACCTGTTTCCCCCACATAGGTCACCCCACACGTTTTGCACTGGATGCCATAGACAGCGTTACTGGTGTTTTCTGAGAGCGCCCTTTGCAACTGGAAGATTTCTTTGGTTTTGTTGTTTTGGATGGTAGTTTTTTGTTTGAAGTGTTTGGCTTTTGGTGTATTTGATCTGTTTTGTATCGGTTTTAGTTTGCTTTGGACTAAGTAATCCTGTAGGTTTTTGTTTTTTCTATATGCAGATATGATTTTGTGTTCCCTCAGGAGGTTTGTGTTTTCTAATATCGTGGTGAATGTAGACTTTAGTTTTTGGTTGGTTATTACGCTGAGTTGAGAATATGTTGTGATGAGGGGTGACGTTTCGACCTGCCTGGGTCTTCTTCAGGCGTTGTTATGGGGCACTCTGTCCCTGTTGGCCTGTTCTTATCTTGTTTTCAAAGGGGCGGTGAGTGTAGTTCCTCCCAGGGGGGTGGTTTGAATACTATTGTCTGTATTTCTTTTGTTTCTGTGTGAGTAGGTGCAGTTTCAGTGGGTGAATGGGTTTCTGCTTTCCTGCTGGGGATTATGTATGGGCCGTTAACCTCTCAATAGGCCATTAGGGTCTTTTGTTTTCCTTCCTGGTACGACTGGTGTGTGGGCTGTGCAAGTTTCAATTGGTTTTAGGTCTTCTTTTGTTTGTTGCCTGAGTGCTGGAACAGTGACTGTGAAGAGTTCCAGTCCCTGTAGGATCTGGCTAGTTAGGATAGGGGAACAAAGCTCTTTCTCCCAGATTTTCCCTAAGAAGGGACCATCTGGGACAAGGAGTGTTGCACTCTCCTTCCAACGACTGAAACCCTCCCAGTTTATTTTCTGATGTTCAGGCCTTGTGGAAAGGTAGTATGAAGTCTTTTGATCCACTCTGCTTCCTTTTTCTTTCTTTCCATCTCTGTCCAGTTGGGGTTGCTCTCCAGTCCTGTGGCCTCCAGTGCTTCCAGCCCGTGCTGTAGGAAGTGTGCCACCAGGTGAGTCCTCCTTTCCCGCTGGTTCCGGATGTTGTACCTGTGTTGTGCCAGTCGGGTTCGGATGGAGTTACCTGTTTCCCCCACATAGGTCACCCCACACGTTTTGCACTGGATGCCATAGACAGCGTTACTGGTGTTTTCTGAGAGCGCCCTTTGCAACTGGAAGATTTCTTTGGTTTTGTTGTTTTGGATGGTAGTTTTTTGTTTGAAGTGTTTGGCTTTTGGTGTATTTGATCTGTTTTGTATCGGTTTTAGTTTGCTTTGGACTAAGTAATCCTGTAGGTTTTTGTTTTTTCTATATGCAGATATGATTTTGTGTTCCCTCAGGAGGTTTGTGTTTTCTAATATCGTGGTGAATGTAGACTTTAGTTTTTGGTTGGTTATTACGCTGAGTTGAGAATATGTTGTGATGAGGGGTGACGTTTCGACCTGCCTGGGTCTTCTTCAGGCGTTGTTATGGGGCACTCTGTCCCTGTTGGCCTGTTCTTATCTTGTTTTCAAAGGGGCGGTGAGTGTAGTTCCTCCCAGGGGGGTGGTTTGAATACTATTGTCTGTATTTCTTTTGTTTCTGTGTGAGTAGGTGCAGTTTCAGTGGGTGAATGGGTTTCTGCTTTCCTGCTGGGGATTATGTATGGGCCGTTAACCTCTCAATAGGCCATTAGGGTCTTTTGTTTTCCTTCCTGGTACGACTGGTGTGTGGGCTGTGCAAGTTTCAATTGGTTTTAGGTCTTCTTTTGTTTGTTGCCTGAGTGCTGGAACAGTGACTGTGAAGAGTTCCAGTCCCTGTAGGATCTGGCTAGTTAGGATAGGGGAACAAAGCTCTTTCTCCCAGATTTTCCCTAAGAAGGGACCATCTGGGACAAGGAGTGTTGCACTCTCCTTCCAACGACTGAAACCCTCCCAGTTTATTTTCTGATGTTCAGGCCTTGTGGAAAGGTAGTATGAAGTCTTTTGATCCACTCTGCTTCCTTTTTCTTTCTTTCCATCTCTGTCCAGTTGGGGTTGCTCTCCAGTCCTGTGGCCTCCAGTGCTTCCAGCCCGTGCTGTAGGAAGTGTGCCACCAGGTGAGTCCTCCTTTCCCGCTGGTTCCGGATGTTGTACCTGTGTTGTGCCAGTCGGGTTCGGATGGAGTTACCTGTTTCCCCCACATAGGTCACCCCACACGTTTTGCACTGGATGCCATAGACAGCGTTACTGGTGTTTTCTGAGAGCGCCCTTTGCAACTGGAAGATTTCTTTGGTTTTGTTGTTTTGGATGGTAGTTTTTTGTTTGAAGTGTTTGGCTTTTGGTGTATTTGATCTGTTTTGTATCGGTTTTAGTTTGCTTTGGACTAAGTAATCCTGTAGGTTTTTGTTTTTTCTATATGCAGATATGATTTTGTGTTCCCTCAGGAGGTTTGTGTTTTCTAATATCGTGGTGAATGTAGACTTTAGTTTTTGGTTGGTTATTACGCTGAGTTGAGAATATGTTGTGATGAGGGGTGACGTTTCGACCTGCCTGGGTCTTCTTCAGGCGTTGTTATGGGGCACTCTGTCCCTGTTGGCCTGTTCTTATCTTGTTTTCAAAGGGGCGGTGAGTGTAGTTCCTCCCAGGGGGGTGGTTTGAATACTATTGTCTGTATTTCTTTTGTTTCTGTGTGAGTAGGTGCAGTTTCAGTGGGTGAATGGGTTTCTGCTTTCCTGCTGGGGATTATGTATGGGCCGTTAACCTCTCAATAGGCCATTAGGGTCTTTTGTTTTCCTTCCTGGTACGACTGGTGTGTGGGCTGTGCAAGTTTCAATTGGTTTTAGGTCTTCTTTTGTTTGTTGCCTGAGTGCTGGAACAGTGACTGTGAAGAGTTCCAGTCCCTGTAGGATCTGGCTAGTTAGGATAGGGGAACAAAGCTCTTTCTCCCAGATTTTCCCTAAGAAGGGACCATCTGGGACAAGGAGTGTTGCACTCTCCTTCCAACGACTGAAACCCTCCCAGTTTATTTTCTGATGTTCAGGCCTTGTGGAAAGGTAGTATGAAGTCTTTTGATCCACTCTGCTTCCTTTTTCTTTCTTTCCATCTCTGTCCAGTTGGGGTTGCTCTCCAGTCCTGTGGCCTCCAGTGCTTCCAGCCCGTGCTGTAGGAAGTGTGCCACCAGGTGAGTCCTCCTTTCCCGCTGGTTCCGGATGTTGTACCTGTGTTGTGCCAGTCGGGTTCGGATGGAGTTACCTGTTTCCCCCACATAGGTCACCCCACACGTTTTGCACTGGATGCCATAGACAGCGTTACTGGTGTTTTCTGAGAGCGCCCTTTGCAACTGGAAGATTTCTTTGGTTTTGTTGTTTTGGATGGTAGTTTTTTGTTTGAAGTGTTTGGCTTTTGGTGTATTTGATCTGTTTTGTATCGGTTTTAGTTTGCTTTGGACTAAGTAATCCTGTAGGTTTTTGTTTTTTCTATATGCAGATATGATTTTGTGTTCCCTCAGGAGGTTTGTGTTTTCTAATATCGTGGTGAATGTAGACTTTAGTTTTTGGTTGGTTATTACGCTGAGTTGAGAATATGTTGTGATGAGGGGTGACGTTTCGACCTGCCTGGGTCTTCTTCAGGCGTTGTTATGGGGCACTCTGTCCCTGTTGGCCTGTTCTTATCTTGTTTTCAAAGGGGCGGTGAGTGTAGTTCCTCCCAGGGGGGTGGTTTGAATACTATTGTCTGTATTTCTTTTGTTTCTGTGTGAGTAGGTGCAGTTTCAGTGGGTGAATGGGTTTCTGCTTTCCTGCTGGGGATTATGTATGGGCCGTTAACCTCTCAATAGGCCATTAGGGTCTTTTGTTTTCCTTCCTGGTACGACTGGTGTGTGGGCTGTGCAAGTTTCAATTGGTTTTAGGTCTTCTTTTGTTTGTTGCCTGAGTGCTGGAACAGTGACTGTGAAGAGTTCCAGTCCCTGTAGGATCTGGCTAGTTAGGATAGGGGAACAAAGCTCTTTCTCCCAGATTTTCCCTAAGAAGGGACCATCTGGGACAAGGAGTGTTGCACTCTCCTTCCAACGACTGAAACCCTCCCAGTTTATTTTCTGATGTTCAGGCCTTGTGGAAAGGTAGTATGAAGTCTTTTGATCCACTCTGCTTCCTTTTTCTTTCTTTCCATCTCTGTCCAGTTGGGGTTGCTCTCCAGTCCTGTGGCCTCCAGTGCTTCCAGCCCGTGCTGTAGGAAGTGTGCCACCAGGTGAGTCCTCCTTTCCCGCTGGTTCCGGATGTTGTACCTGTGTTGTGCCAGTCGGGTTCGGATGGAGTTACCTGTTTCCCCCACATAGGTCACCCCACACGTTTTGCACTGGATGCCATAGACAGCGTTACTGGTGTTTTCTGAGAGCGCCCTTTGCAACTGGAAGATTTCTTTGGTTTTGTTGTTTTGGATGGTAGTTTTTTGTTTGAAGTGTTTGGCTTTTGGTGTATTTGATCTGTTTTGTATCGGTTTTAGTTTGCTTTGGACTAAGTAATCCTGTAGGTTTTTGTTTTTTCTATATGCAGATATGATTTTGTGTTCCCTCAGGAGGTTTGTGTTTTCTAATATCGTGGTGAATGTAGACTTTAGTTTTTGGTTGGTTATTACGCTGAGTTGAGAATATGTTGTGATGAGGGGTGACGTTTCGACCTGCCTGGGTCTTCTTCAGGCGTTGTTATGGGGCACTCTGTCCCTGTTGGCCTGTTCTTATCTTGTTTTCAAAGGGGCGGTGAGTGTAGTTCCTCCCAGGGGGGTGGTTTGAATACTATTGTCTGTATTTCTTTTGTTTCTGTGTGAGTAGGTGCAGTTTCAGTGGGTGAATGGGTTTCTGCTTTCCTGCTGGGGATTATGTATGGGCCGTTAACCTCTCAATAGGCCATTAGGGTCTTTTGTTTTCCTTCCTGGTACGACTGGTGTGTGGGCTGTGCAAGTTTCAATTGGTTTTAGGTCTTCTTTTGTTTGTTGCCTGAGTGCTGGAACAGTGACTGTGAAGAGTTCCAGTCCCTGTAGGATCTGGCTAGTTAGGATAGGGGAACAAAGCTCTTTCTCCCAGATTTTCCCTAAGAAGGGACCATCTGGGACAAGGAGTGTTGCACTCTCCTTCCAACGACTGAAACCCTCCCAGTTTATTTTCTGATGTTCAGGCCTTGTGGAAAGGTAGTATGAAGTCTTTTGATCCACTCTGCTTCCTTTTTCTTTCTTTCCATCTCTGTCCAGTTGGGGTTGCTCTCCAGTCCTGTGGCCTCCAGTGCTTCCAGCCCGTGCTGTAGGAAGTGTGCCACCAGGTGAGTCCTCCTTTCCCGCTGGTTCCGGATGTTGTACCTGTGTTGTGCCAGTCGGGTTCGGATGGAGTTACCTGTTTCCCCCACATAGGTCACCCCACACGTTTTGCACTGGATGCCATAGACAGCGTTACTGGTGTTTTCTGAGAGGCCCTTTGCAACTGGAAGATTTCTTTGGTTTTGTTGTTTTGGATGGTAGTTTTTTGTTTGAAGTGTTTGGCTTTTGGTGTATTTGATCTGTTTTGTATCGGTTTTAGTTTGCTTTGGACTAAGTAATCCTGTAGGTTTTTGTTTTTTCTATATGCAGATATGATTTTGTGTTCCCTCAGGAGGTTTGTGTTTTCTAATATCGTGGTGAATGTAGACTTTAGTTTTTGGTTGGTTATTACGCTGAGTTGAGAATATGTTGTGATGAGGGGTGACGTTTCGACCTGCCTGGGTCTTCTTCAGGCGTTGTTATGGGGCACTCTGTCCCTGTTGGCCTGTTCTTATCTTGTTTTCAAAGGGGCGGTGAGTGTAGTTCCTCCCAGGGGGGTGGTTTGAATACTATTGTCTGTATTTCTTTTGTTTCTGTGTGAGTAGGTGCAGTTTCAGTGGGTGAATGGGTTTCTGCTTTCCTGCTGGGGATTATGTATGGGCCGTTAACCTCTCAATAGGCCATTAGGGTCTTTTGTTTTCCTTCCTGGTACGACTGGTGTGTGGGCTGTGCAAGTTTCAATTGGTTTTAGGTCTTCTTTTGTTTGTTGCCTGAGTGCTGGAACAGTGACTGTGAAGAGTTCCAGTCCCTGTAGGATCTGGCTAGTTAGGATAGGGGAACAAAGCTCTTTCTCCCAGATTTTCCCTAAGAAGGGACCATCTGGGACAAGGAGTGTTGCACTCTCCTTCCAACGACTGAAACCCTCCCAGTTTATTTTCTGATGTTCAGGCCTTGTGGAAAGGTAGTATGAAGTCTTTTGATCCACTCTGCTTCCTTTTTCTTTCTTTCCATCTCTGTCCAGTTGGGGTTGCTCTCCAGTCCTGTGGCCTCCAGTGCTTCCAGCCCGTGCTGTAGGAAGTGTGCCACCAGGTGAGTCCTCCTTTCCCGCTGGTTCCGGATGTTGTACCTGTGTTGTGCCAGTCGGGTTCGGATGGAGTTACCTGTTTCCCCCACATAGGTCACCCCACACGTTTTGCACTGGATGCCATAGACAGCGTTACTGGTGTTTTCTGAGAGCGCCCTTTGCAACTGGAAGATTTCTTTGGTTTTGTTGTTTTGGATGGTAGTTTTTTGTTTGAAGTGTTTGGCTTTTGGTGTATTTGATCTGTTTTGTATCGGTTTTAGTTTGCTTTGGACTAAGTAATCCTGTAGGTTTTTGTTTTTTCTATATGCAGATATGATTTTGTGTTCCCTCAGGAGGTTTGTGTTTTCTAATATCGTGGTGAATGTAGACTTTAGTTTTTGGTTGGTTATTACGCTGAGTTGAGAATATGTTGTGATGAGGGGTGACGTTTCGACCTGCCTGGGTCTTCTTCAGGCGTTGTTATGGGGCACTCTGTCCCTGTTGGCCTGTTCTTATCTTGTTTTCAAAGGGGCGGTGAGTGTAGTTCCTCCCAGGGGGGTGGTTTGAATACTATTGTCTGTATTTCTTTTGTTTCTGTGTGAGTAGGTGCAGTTTCAGTGGGTGAATGGGTTTCTGCTTTCCTGCTGGGGATTATGTATGGGCCGTTAACCTCTCAATAGGCCATTAGGGTCTTTTGTTTTCCTTCCTGGTACGACTGGTGTGTGGGCTGTGCAAGTTTCAATTGGTTTTAGGTCTTCTTTTGTTTGTTGCCTGAGTGCTGGAACAGTGACTGTGAAGAGTTCCAGTCCCTGTAGGATCTGGCTAGTTAGGATAGGGGAACAAAGCTCTTTCTCCCAGATTTTCCCTAAGAAGGGACCATCTGGGACAAGGAGTGTTGCACTCTCCTTCCAACGACTGAAACCCTCCCAGTTTATTTTCTGATGTTCAGGCCTTGTGGAAAGGTAGTATGAAGTCTTTTGATCCACTCTGCTTCCTTTTTCTTTCTTTCCATCTCTGTCCAGTTGGGGTTGCTCTCCAGTCCTGTGGCCTCCAGTGCTTCCAGCCCGTGCTGTAGGAAGTGTGCCACCAGGTGAGTCCTCCTTTCCCGCTGGTTCCGGATGTTGTACCTGTGTTGTGCCAGTCGGGTTCGGATGGAGTTACCTGTTTCCCCCACATAGGTCACCCCACACGTTTTGCACTGGATGCCATAGACAGCGTTACTGGTGTTTTCTGAGAGCGCCCTTTGCAACTGGAAGATTTCTTTGGTTTTGTTGTTTTGGATGGTAGTTTTTTGTTTGAAGTGTTTGGCTTTTGGTGTATTTGATCTGTTTTGTATCGGTTTTAGTTTGCTTTGGACTAAGTAATCCTGTAGGTTTTTGTTTTTTCTATATGCAGATATGATTTTGTGTTCCCTCAGGAGGTTTGTGTTTTCTAATATCGTGGTGAATGTAGACTTTAGTTTTTGGTTGGTTATTACGCTGAGTTGAGAATATGTTGTGATGAGGGGTGACGTTTCGACCTGCCTGGGTCTTCTTCAGGCGTTGTTATGGGGCACTCTGTCCCTGTTGGCCTGTTCTTATCTTGTTTTCAAAGGGGCGGTGAGTGTAGTTCCTCCCAGGGGGGTGGTTTGAATACTATTGTCTGTATTTCTTTTGTTTCTGTGTGAGTAGGTGCAGTTTCAGTGGGTGAATGGGTTTCTGCTTTCCTGCTGGGGATTATGTATGGGCCGTTAACCTCTCAATAGGCCATTAGGGTCTTTTGTTTTCCTTCCTGGTACGACTGGTGTGTGGGCTGTGCAAGTTTCAATTGGTTTTAGGTCTTCTTTTGTTTGTTGCCTGAGTGCTGGAACAGTGACTGTGAAGAGTTCCAGTCCCTGTAGGATCTGGCTAGTTAGGATAGGGGAACAAAGCTCTTTCTCCCAGATTTTCCCTAAGAAGGGACCATCTGGGACAAGGAGTGTTGCACTCTCCTTCCAACGACTGAAACCCTCCCAGTTTATTTTCTGATGTTCAGGCCTTGTGGAAAGGTAGTATGAAGTCTTTTGATCCACTCTGCTTCCTTTTTCTTTCTTTCCATCTCTGTCCAGTTGGGGTTGCTCTCCAGTCCTGTGGCCTCCAGTGCTTCCAGCCCGTGCTGTAGGAAGTGTGCCACCAGGTGAGTCCTCCTTTCCCGCTGGTTCCGGATGTTGTACCTGTGTTGTGCCAGTCGGGTTCGGATGGAGTTACCTGTTTCCCCCACATAGGTCACCCCACACGTTTTGCACTGGATGCCATAGACAGCGTTACTGGTGTTTTCTGAGAGCGCCCTTTGCAACTGGAAGATTTCTTTGGTTTTGTTGTTTTGGATGGTAGTTTTTTGTTTGAAGTGTTTGGCTTTTGGTGTATTTGATCTGTTTTGTATCGGTTTTAGTTTGCTTTGGACTAAGTAATCCTGTAGGTTTTTGTTTTTTCTATATGCAGATATGATTTTGTGTTCCCTCAGGAGGTTTGTGTTTTCTAATATCGTGGTGAATGTAGACTTTAGTTTTTGGTTGGTTATTACGCTGAGTTGAGAATATGTTGTGATGAGGGGTGACGTTTCGACCTGCCTGGGTCTTCTTCAGGCGTTGTTATGGGGCACTCTGTCCCTGTTGGCCTGTTCTTATCTTGTTTTCAAAGGGGCGGTGAGTGTAGTTCCTCCCAGGGGGGTGGTTTGAATACTATTGTCTGTATTTCTTTTGTTTCTGTGTGAGTAGGTGCAGTTTCAGTGGGTGAATGGGTTTCTGCTTTCCTGCTGGGGATTATGTATGGGCCGTTAACCTCTCAATAGGCCATTAGGGTCTTTTGTTTTCCTTCCTGGTACGACTGGTGTGTGGGCTGTGCAAGTTTCAATTGGTTTTAGGTCTTCTTTTGTTTGTTGCCTGAGTGCTGGAACAGTGACTGTGAAGAGTTCCAGTCCCTGTAGGATCTGGCTAGTTAGGATAGGGGAACAAAGCTCTTTCTCCCAGATTTTCCCTAAGAAGGGACCATCTGGGACAAGGAGTGTTGCACTCTCCTTCCAACGACTGAAACCCTCCCAGTTTATTTTCTGATGTTCAGGCCTTGTGGAAAGGTAGTATGAAGTCTTTTGATCCACTCTGCTTCCTTTTTCTTTCTTTCCATCTCTGTCCAGTTGGGGTTGCTCTCCAGTCCTGTGGCCTCCAGTGCTTCCAGCCCGTGCTGTAGGAAGTGTGCCACCAGGTGAGTCCTCCTTTCCCGCTGGTTCCGGATGTTGTACCTGTGTTGTGCCAGTCGGGTTCGGATGGAGTTACCTGTTTCCCCCACATAGGTCACCCCACACGTTTTGCACTGGATGCCATAGACAGCGTTACTGGTGTTTTCTGAGAGCGCCCTTTGCAACTGGAAGATTTCTTTGGTTTTGTTGTTTTGGATGGTAGTTTTTTGTTTGAAGTGTTTGGCTTTTGGTGTATTTGATCTGTTTTGTATCGGTTTTAGTTTGCTTTGGACTAAGTAATCCTGTAGGTTTTTGTTTTTTCTATATGCAGATATGATTTTGTGTTCCCTCAGGAGGTTTGTGTTTTCTAATATCGTGGTGAATGTAGACTTTAGTTTTTGGTTGGTTATTACGCTGAGTTGAGAATATGTTGTGATGAGGGGTGACGTTTCGACCTGCCTGGGTCTTCTTCAGGCGTTGTTATGGGGCACTCTGTCCCTGTTGGCCTGTTCTTATCTTGTTTTCAAAGGGGCGGTGAGTGTAGTTCCTCCCAGGGGGGTGGTTTGAATACTATTGTCTGTATTTCTTTTGTTTCTGTGTGAGTAGGTGCAGTTTCAGTGGGTGAATGGGTTTCTGCTTTCCTGCTGGGGATTATGTATGGGCCGTTAACCTCTCAATAGGCCATTAGGGTCTTTTGTTTTCCTTCCTGGTACGACTGGTGTGTGGGCTGTGCAAGTTTCAATTGGTTTTAGGTCTTCTTTTGTTTGTTGCCTGAGTGCTGGAACAGTGACTGTGAAGAGTTCCAGTCCCTGTAGGATCTGGCTAGTTAGGATAGGGGAACAAAGCTCTTTCTCCCAGATTTTCCCTAAGAAGGGACCATCTGGGACAAGGAGTGTTGCACTCTCCTTCCAACGACTGAAACCCTCCCAGTTTATTTTCTGATGTTCAGGCCTTGTGGAAAGGTAGTATGAAGTCTTTTGATCCACTCTGCTTCCTTTTTCTTTCTTTCCATCTCTGTCCAGTTGGGGTTGCTCTCCAGTCCTGTGGCCTCCAGTGCTTCCAGCCCGTGCTGTAGGAAGTGTGCCACCAGGTGAGTCCTCCTTTCCCGCTGGTTCCGGATGTTGTACCTGTGTTGTGCCAGTCGGGTTCGGATGGAGTTACCTGTTTCCCCCACATAGGTCACCCCACACGTTTTGCACTGGATGCCATAGACAGCGTTACTGGTGTTTTCTGAGAGCGCCCTTTGCAACTGGAAGATTTCTTTGGTTTTGTTGTTTTGGATGGTAGTTTTTTGTTTGAAGTGTTTGGCTTTTGGTGTATTTGATCTGTTTTGTATCGGTTTTAGTTTGCTTTGGACTAAGTAATCCTGTAGGTTTTTGTTTTTTCTATATGCAGATATGATTTTGTGTTCCCTCAGGAGGTTTGTGTTTTCTAATATCGTGGTGAATGTAGACTTTAGTTTTTGGTTGGTTATTACGCTGAGTTGAGAATATGTTGTGATGAGGGGTGACGTTTCGACCTGCCTGGGTCTTCTTCAGGCGTTGTTATGGGGCACTCTGTCCCTGTTGGCCTGTTCTTATCTTGTTTTCAAAGGGGCGGTGAGTGTAGTTCCTCCCAGGGGGGTGGTTTGAATACTATTGTCTGTATTTCTTTTGTTTCTGTGTGAGTAGGTGCAGTTTCAGTGGGTGAATGGGTTTCTGCTTTCCTGCTGGGGATTATGTATGGGCCGTTAACCTCTCAATAGGCCATTAGGGTCTTTTGTTTTCCTTCCTGGTACGACTGGTGTGTGGGCTGTGCAAGTTTCAATTGGTTTTAGGTCTTCTTTTGTTTGTTGCCTGAGTGCTGGAACAGTGACTGTGAAGAGTTCCAGTCCCTGTAGGATCTGGCTAGTTAGGATAGGGGAACAAAGCTCTTTCTCCCAGATTTTCCCTAAGAAGGGACCATCTGGGACAAGGAGTGTTGCACTCTCCTTCCAACGACTGAAACCCTCCCAGTTTATTTTCTGATGTTCAGGCCTTGTGGAAAGGTAGTATGAAGTCTTTTGATCCACTCTGCTTCCTTTTTCTTTCTTTCCATCTCTGTCCAGTTGGGGTTGCTCTCCAGTCCTGTGGCCTCCAGTGCTTCCAGCCCGTGCTGTAGGAAGTGTGCCACCAGGTGAGTCCTCCTTTCCCGCTGGTTCCGGATGTTGTACCTGTGTTGTGCCAGTCGGGTTCGGATGGAGTTACCTGTTTCCCCCACATAGGTCACCCCACACGTTTTGCACTGGATGCCATAGACAGCGTTACTGGTGTTTTCTGAGAGCGCCCTTTGCAACTGGAAGATTTCTTTGGTTTTGTTGTTTTGGATGGTAGTTTTTTGTTTGAAGTGTTTGGCTTTTGGTGTATTTGATCTGTTTTGTATCGGTTTTAGTTTGCTTTGGACTAAGTAATCCTGTAGGTTTTTGTTTTTTCTATATGCAGATATGATTTTGTGTTCCCTCAGGAGGTTTGTGTTTTCTAATATCGTGGTGAATGTAGACTTTAGTTTTTGGTTGGTTATTACGCTGAGTTGAGAATATGTTGTGATGAGGGGTGACGTTTCGACCTGCCTGGGTCTTCTTCAGGCGTTGTTATGGGGCACTCTGTCCCTGTTGGCCTGTTCTTATCTTGTTTTCAAAGGGGCGGTGAGTGTAGTTCCTCCCAGGGGGGTGGTTTGAATACTATTGTCTGTATTTCTTTTGTTTCTGTGTGAGTAGGTGCAGTTTCAGTGGGTGAATGGGTTTCTGCTTTCCTGCTGGGGATTATGTATGGGCCGTTAACCTCTCAATAGGCCATTAGGGTCTTTTGTTTTCCTTCCTGGTACGACTGGTGTGTGGGCTGTGCAAGTTTCAATTGGTTTTAGGTCTTCTTTTGTTTGTTGCCTGAGTGCTGGAACAGTGACTGTGAAGAGTTCCAGTCCCTGTAGGATCTGGCTAGTTAGGATAGGGGAACAAAGCTCTTTCTCCCAGATTTTCCCTAAGAAGGGACCATCTGGGACAAGGAGTGTTGCACTCTCCTTCCAACGACTGAAACCCTCCCAGTTTATTTTCTGATGTTCAGGCCTTGTGGAAAGGTAGTATGAAGTCTTTTGATCCACTCTGCTTCCTTTTTCTTTCTTTCCATCTCTGTCCAGTTGGGGTTGCTCTCCAGTCCTGTGGCCTCCAGTGCTTCCAGCCCGTGCTGTAGGAAGTGTGCCACCAGGTGAGTCCTCCTTTCCCGCTGGTTCCGGATGTTGTACCTGTGTTGTGCCAGTCGGGTTCGGATGGAGTTACCTGTTTCCCCCACATAGGTCACCCCACACGTTTTGCACTGGATGCCATAGACAGCGTTACTGGTGTTTTCTGAGAGCGCCCTTTGCAACTGGAAGATTTCTTTGGTTTTGTTGTTTTGGATGGTAGTTTTTTGTTTGAAGTGTTTGGCTTTTGGTGTATTTGATCTGTTTTGTATCGGTTTTAGTTTGCTTTGGACTAAGTAATCCTGTAGGTTTTTGTTTTTTCTATATGCAGATATGATTTTGTGTTCCCTCAGGAGGTTTGTGTTTTCTAATATCGTGGTGAATGTAGACTTTAGTTTTTGGTTGGTTATTACGCTGAGTTGAGAATATGTTGTGATGAGGGGTGACGTTTCGACCTGCCTGGGTCTTCTTCAGGCGTTGTTATGGGGCACTCTGTCCCTGTTGGCCTGTTCTTATCTTGTTTTCAAAGGGGCGGTGAGTGTAGTTCCTCCCAGGGGGGTGGTTTGAATACTATTGTCTGTATTTCTTTTGTTTCTGTGTGAGTAGGTGCAGTTTCAGTGGGTGAATGGGTTTCTGCTTTCCTGCTGGGGATTATGTATGGGCCGTTAACCTCTCAATAGGCCATTAGGGTCTTTTGTTTTCCTTCCTGGTACGACTGGTGTGTGGGCTGTGCAAGTTTCAATTGGTTTTAGGTCTTCTTTTGTTTGTTGCCTGAGTGCTGGAACAGTGACTGTGAAGAGTTCCAGTCCCTGTAGGATCTGGCTAGTTAGGATAGGGGAACAAAGCTCTTTCTCCCAGATTTTCCCTAAGAAGGGACCATCTGGGACAAGGAGTGTTGCACTCTCCTTCCAACGACTGAAACCCTCCCAGTTTATTTTCTGATGTTCAGGCCTTGTGGAAAGGTAGTATGAAGTCTTTTGATCCACTCTGCTTCCTTTTTCTTTCTTTCCATCTCTGTCCAGTTGGGGTTGCTCTCCAGTCCTGTGGCCTCCAGTGCTTCCAGCCCGTGCTGTAGGAAGTGTGCCACCAGGTGAGTCCTCCTTTCCCGCTGGTTCCGGATGTTGTACCTGTGTTGTGCCAGTCGGGTTCGGATGGAGTTACCTGTTTCCCCCACATAGGTCACCCCACACGTTTTGCACTGGATGCCATAGACAGCGTTACTGGTGTTTTCTGAGAGCGCCCTTTGCAACTGGAAGATTTCTTTGGTTTTGTTGTTTTGGATGGTAGTTTTTTGTTTGAAGTGTTTGGCTTTTGGTGTATTTGATCTGTTTTGTATCGGTTTTAGTTTGCTTTGGACTAAGTAATCCTGTAGGTTTTTGTTTTTTCTATATGCAGATATGATTTTGTGTTCCCTCAGGAGGTTTGTGTTTTCTAATATCGTGGTGAATGTAGACTTTAGTTTTTGGTTGGTTATTACGCTGAGTTGAGAATATGTTGTGATGAGGGGTGACGTTTCGACCTGCCTGGGTCTTCTTCAGGCGTTGTTATGGGGCACTCTGTCCCTGTTGGCCTGTTCTTATCTTGTTTTCAAAGGGGCGGTGAGTGTAGTTCCTCCCAGGGGGGTGGTTTGAATACTATTGTCTGTATTTCTTTTGTTTCTGTGTGAGTAGGTGCAGTTTCAGTGGGTGAATGGGTTTCTGCTTTCCTGCTGGGGATTATGTATGGGCCGTTAACCTCTCAATAGGCCATTAGGGTCTTTTGTTTTCCTTCCTGGTACGACTGGTGTGTGGGCTGTGCAAGTTTCAATTGGTTTTAGGTCTTCTTTTGTTTGTTGCCTGAGTGCTGGAACAGTGACTGTGAAGAGTTCCAGTCCCTGTAGGATCTGGCTAGTTAGGATAGGGGAACAAAGCTCTTTCTCCCAGATTTTCCCTAAGAAGGGACCATCTGGGACAAGGAGTGTTGCACTCTCCTTCCAACGACTGAAACCCTCCCAGTTTATTTTCTGATGTTCAGGCCTTGTGGAAAGGTAGTATGAAGTCTTTTGATCCACTCTGCTTCCTTTTTCTTTCTTTCCATCTCTGTCCAGTTGGGGTTGCTCTCCAGTCCTGTGGCCTCCAGTGCTTCCAGCCCGTGCTGTAGGAAGTGTGCCACCAGGTGAGTCCTCCTTTCCCGCTGGTTCCGGATGTTGTACCTGTGTTGTGCCAGTCGGGTTCGGATGGAGTTACCTGTTTCCCCCACATAGGTCACCCCACACGTTTTGCACTGGATGCCATAGACAGCGTTACTGGTGTTTTCTGAGAGCGCCCTTTGCAACTGGAAGATTTCTTTGGTTTTGTTGTTTTGGATGGTAGTTTTTTGTTTGAAGTGTTTGGCTTTTGGTGTATTTGATCTGTTTTGTATCGGTTTTAGTTTGCTTTGGACTAAGTAATCCTGTAGGTTTTTGTTTTTTCTATATGCAGATATGATTTTGTGTTCCCTCAGGAGGTTTGTGTTTTCTAATATCGTGGTGAATGTAGACTTTAGTTTTTGGTTGGTTATTACGCTGAGTTGAGAATATGTTGTGATGAGGGGTGACGTTTCGACCTGCCTGGGTCTTCTTCAGGCGTTGTTATGGGGCACTCTGTCCCTGTTGGCCTGTTCTTATCTTGTTTTCAAAGGGGCGGTGAGTGTAGTTCCTCCCAGGGGGGTGGTTTGAATACTATTGTCTGTATTTCTTTTGTTTCTGTGTGAGTAGGTGCAGTTTCAGTGGGTGAATGGGTTTCTGCTTTCCTGCTGGGGATTATGTATGGGCCGTTAACCTCTCAATAGGCCATTAGGGTCTTTTGTTTTCCTTCCTGGTACGACTGGTGTGTGGGCTGTGCAAGTTTCAATTGGTTTTAGGTCTTCTTTTGTTTGTTGCCTGAGTGCTGGAACAGTGACTGTGAAGAGTTCCAGTCCCTGTAGGATCTGGCTAGTTAGGATAGGGGAACAAAGCTCTTTCTCCCAGATTTTCCCTAAGAAGGGACCATCTGGGACAAGGAGTGTTGCACTCTCCTTCCAACGACTGAAACCCTCCCAGTTTATTTTCTGATGTTCAGGCCTTGTGGAAAGGTAGTATGAAGTCTTTTGATCCACTCTGCTTCCTTTTTCTTTCTTTCCATCTCTGTCCAGTTGGGGTTGCTCTCCAGTCCTGTGGCCTCCAGTGCTTCCAGCCCGTGCTGTAGGAAGTGTGCCACCAGGTGAGTCCTCCTTTCCCGCTGGTTCCGGATGTTGTACCTGTGTTGTGCCAGTCGGGTTCGGATGGAGTTACCTGTTTCCCCCACATAGGTCACCCCACACGTTTTGCACTGGATGCCATAGACAGCGTTACTGGTGTTTTCTGAGAGCGCCCTTTGCAACTGGAAGATTTCTTTGGTTTTGTTGTTTTGGATGGTAGTTTTTTGTTTGAAGTGTTTGGCTTTTGGTGTAGTTGATCTGTTTTGTATCGGTTTTAGTTTGCTTTGGACTAAGTAATCCTGTAGGTTTTTGTTTTTTCTATATGCAGATATGATTTTGTGTTCCCTCAGGAGGTTTGTGTTTTCTAATATCGTGGTGAATGTAGACTTTAGTTTTTGGTTGGTTATTACGCTGAGTTGAGAATATGTTGTGATGAGGGGTGACGTTTCGACCTGCCTGGGTCTTCTTCAGGCGTTGTTATGGGGCACTCTGTCCCTGTTGGCCTGTTCTTATCTTGTTTTCAAAGGGGCGGTGAGTGTAGTTCCTCCCAGGGGGGTGGTTTGAATACTATTGTCTGTATTTCTTTTGTTTCTGTGTGAGTAGGTGCAGTTTCAGTGGGTGAATGGGTTTCTGCTTTCCTGCTGGGGATTATGTATGGGCCGTTAACCTCTCAATAGGCCATTAGGGTCTTTTGTTTTCCTTCCTGGTACGACTGGTGTGTGGGCTGTGCAAGTTTCAATTGGTTTTAGGTCTTCTTTTGTTTGTTGCCTGAGTGCTGGAACAGTGACTGTGAAGAGTTCCAGTCCCTGTAGGATCTGGCTAGTTAGGATAGGGGAACAAAGCTCTTTCTCCCAGATTTTCCCTAAGAAGGGACCATCTGGGACAAGGAGTGTTGCACTCTCCTTCCAACGACTGAAACCCTCCCAGTTTATTTTCTGATGTTCAGGCCTTGTGGAAAGGTAGTATGAAGTCTTTTGATCCACTCTGCTTCCTTTTTCTTTCTTTCCATCTCTGTCCAGTTGGGGTTGCTCTCCAGTCCTGTGGCCTCCAGTGCTTCCAGCCCGTGCTGTAGGAAGTGTGCCACCAGGTGAGTCCTCCTTTCCCGCTGGTTCCGGATGTTGTACCTGTGTTGTGCCAGTCGGGTTCGGATGGAGTTACCTGTTTCCCCCACATAGGTCACCCCACACGTTTTGCACTGGATGCCATAGACAGCGTTACTGGTGTTTTCTGAGAGCGCCCTTTGCAACTGGAAGATTTCTTTGGTTTTGTTGTTTTGGATGGTAGTTTTTTGTTTGAAGTGTTTGGCTTTTGGTGTATTTGATCTGTTTTGTATCGGTTTTAGTTTGCTTTGGACTAAGTAATCCTGTAGGTTTTTGTTTTTTCTATATGCAGATATGATTTTGTGTTCCCTCAGGAGGTTTGTGTTTTCTAATATCGTGGTGAATGTAGACTTTAGTTTTTGGTTGGTTATTACGCTGAGTTGAGAATATGTTGTGATGAGGGGTGACGTTTCGACCTGCCTGGGTCTTCTTCAGGCGTTGTTATGGGGCACTCTGTCCCTGTTGGCCTGTTCTTATCTTGTTTTCAAAGGGGCGGTGAGTGTAGTTCCTCCCAGGGGGGTGGTTTGAATACTATTGTCTGTATTTCTTTTGTTTCTGTGTGAGTAGGTGCAGTTTCAGTGGGTGAATGGGTTTCTGCTTTCCTGCTGGGGATTATGTATGGGCCGTTAACCTCTCAATAGGCCATTAGGGTCTTTTGTTTTCCTTCCTGGTACGACTGGTGTGTGGGCTGTGCAAGTTTCAATTGGTTTTAGGTCTTCTTTTGTTTGTTGCCTGAGTGCTGGAACAGTGACTGTGAAGAGTTCCAGTCCCTGTAGGATCTGGCTAGTTAGGATAGGGGAACAAAGCTCTTTCTCCCAGATTTTCCCTAAGAAGGGACCATCTGGGACAAGGAGTGTTGCACTCTCCTTCCAACGACTGAAACCCTCCCAGTTTATTTTCTGATGTTCAGGCCTTGTGGAAAGGTAGTATGAAGTCTTTTGATCCACTCTGCTTCCTTTTTCTTTCTTTCCATCTCTGTCCAGTTGGGGTTGCTCTCCAGTCCTGTGGCCTCCAGTGCTTCCAGCCCGTGCTGTAGGAAGTGTGCCACCAGGTGAGTCCTCCTTTCCCGCTGGTTCCGGATGTTGTACCTGTGTTGTGCCAGTCGGGTTCGGATGGAGTTACCTGTTTCCCCCACATAGGTCACCCCACACGTTTTGCACTGGATGCCATAGACAGCGTTACTGGTGTTTTCTGAGAGCGCCCTTTGCAACTGGAAGATTTCTTTGGTTTTGTTGTTTTGGATGGTAGTTTTTTGTTTGAAGTGTTTGGCTTTTGGTGTATTTGATCTGTTTTGTATCGGTTTTAGTTTGCTTTGGACTAAGTAATCCTGTAGGTTTTTGTTTTTTCTATATGCAGATATGATTTTGTGTTCCCTCAGGAGGTTTGTGTTTTCTAATATCGTGGTGAATGTAGACTTTAGTTTTTGGTTGGTTATTACGCTGAGTTGAGAATATGTTGTGATGAGGGGTGACGTTTCGACCTGCCTGGGTCTTCTTCAGGCGTTGTTATGGGGCACTCTGTCCCTGTTGGCCTGTTCTTATCTTGTTTTCAAAGGGGCGGTGAGTGTAGTTCCTCCCAGGGGGGTGGTTTGAATACTATTGTCTGTATTTCTTTTGTTTCTGTGTGAGTAGGTGCAGTTTCAGTGGGTGAATGGGTTTCTGCTTTCCTGCTGGGGATTATGTATGGGCCGTTAACCTCTCAATAGGCCATTAGGGTCTTTTGTTTTCCTTCCTGGTACGACTGGTGTGTGGGCTGTGCAAGTTTCAATTGGTTTTAGGTCTTCTTTTGTTTGTTGCCTGAGTGCTGGAACAGTGACTGTGAAGAGTTCCAGTCCCTGTAGGATCTGGCTAGTTAGGATAGGGGAACAAAGCTCTTTCTCCCAGATTTTCCCTAAGAAGGGACCATCTGGGACAAGGAGTGTTGCACTCTCCTTCCAACGACTGAAACCCTCCCAGTTTATTTTCTGATGTTCAGGCCTTGTGGAAAGGTAGTATGAAGTCTTTTGATCCACTCTGCTTCCTTTTTCTTTCTTTCCATCTCTGTCCAGTTGGGGTTGCTCTCCAGTCCTGTGGCCTCCAGTGCTTCCAGCCCGTGCTGTAGGAAGTGTGCCACCAGGTGAGTCCTCCTTTCCCGCTGGTTCCGGATGTTGTACCTGTGTTGTGCCAGTCGGGTTCGGATGGAGTTACCTGTTTCCCCCACATAGGTCACCCCACACGTTTTGCACTGGATGCCATAGACAGCGTTACTGGTGTTTTCTGAGAGCGCCCTTTGCAACTGGAAGATTTCTTTGGTTTTGTTGTTTTGGATGGTAGTTTTTTGTTTGAAGTGTTTGGCTTTTGGTGTATTTGATCTGTTTTGTATCGGTTTTAGTTTGCTTTGGACTAAGTAATCCTGTAGGTTTTTGTTTTTTCTATATGCAGATATGATTTTGTGTTCCCTCAGGAGGTTTGTGTTTTCTAATATCGTGGTGAATGTAGACTTTAGTTTTTGGTTGGTTATTACGCTGAGTTGAGAATATGTTGTGATGAGGGGTGACGTTTCGACCTGCCTGGGTCTTCTTCAGGCGTTGTTATGGGGCACTCTGTCCCTGTTGGCCTGTTCTTATCTTGTTTTCAAAGGGGCGGTGAGTGTAGTTCCTCCCAGGGGGGTGGTTTGAATACTATTGTCTGTATTTCTTTTGTTTCTGTGTGAGTAGGTGCAGTTTCAGTGGGTGAATGGGTTTCTGCTTTCCTGCTGGGGATTATGTATGGGCCGTTAACCTCTCAATAGGCCATTAGGGTCTTTTGTTTTCCTTCCTGGTACGACTGGTGTGTGGGCTGTGCAAGTTTCAATTGGTTTTAGGTCTTCTTTTGTTTGTTGCCTGAGTGCTGGAACAGTGACTGTGAAGAGTTCCAGTCCCTGTAGGATCTGGCTAGTTAGGATAGGGGAACAAAGCTCTTTCTCCCAGATTTTCCCTAAGAAGGGACCATCTGGGACAAGGAGTGTTGCACTCTCCTTCCAACGACTGAAACCCTCCCAGTTTATTTTCTGATGTTCAGGCCTTGTGGAAAGGTAGTATGAAGTCTTTTGATCCACTCTGCTTCCTTTTTCTTTCTTTCCATCTCTGTCCAGTTGGGGTTGCTCTCCAGTCCTGTGGCCTCCAGTGCTTCCAGCCCGTGCTGTAGGAAGTGTGCCACCAGGTGAGTCCTCCTTTCCCGCTGGTTCCGGATGTTGTACCTGTGTTGTGCCAGTCGGGTTCGGATGGAGTTACCTGTTTCCCCCACATAGGTCACCCCACACGTTTTGCACTGGATGCCATAGACAGCGTTACTGGTGTTTTCTGAGAGCGCCCTTTGCAACTGGAAGATTTCTTTGGTTTTGTTGTTTTGGATGGTAGTTTTTTGTTTGAAGTGTTTGGCTTTTGGTGTATTTGATCTGTTTTGTATCGGTTTTAGTTTGCTTTGGACTAAGTAATCCTGTAGGTTTTTGTTTTTTCTATATGCAGATATGATTTTGTGTTCCCTCAGGAGGTTTGTGTTTTCTAATATCGTGGTGAATGTAGACTTTAGTTTTTGGTTGGTTATTACGCTGAGTTGAGAATATGTTGTGATGAGGGGTGACGTTTCGACCTGCCTGGGTCTTCTTCAGGCGTTGTTATGGGGCACTCTGTCCCTGTTGGCCTGTTCTTATCTTGTTTTCAAAGGGGCGGTGAGTGTAGTTCCTCCCAGGGGGGTGGTTTGAATACTATTGTCTGTATTTCTTTTGTTTCTGTGTGAGTAGGTGCAGTTTCAGTGGGTGAATGGGTTTCTGCTTTCCTGCTGGGGATTATGTATGGGCCGTTAACCTCTCAATAGGCCATTAGGGTCTTTTGTTTTCCTTCCTGGTACGACTGGTGTGTGGGCTGTGCAAGTTTCAATTGGTTTTAGGTCTTCTTTTGTTTGTTGCCTGAGTGCTGGAACAGTGACTGTGAAGAGTTCCAGTCCCTGTAGGATCTGGCTAGTTAGGATAGGGGAACAAAGCTCTTTCTCCCAGATTTTCCCTAAGAAGGGACCATCTGGGACAAGGAGTGTTGCACTCTCCTTCCAACGACTGAAACCCTCCCAGTTTATTTTCTGATGTTCAGGCCTTGTGGAAAGGTAGTATGAAGTCTTTTGATCCACTCTGCTTCCTTTTTCTTTCTTTCCATCTCTGTCCAGTTGGGGTTGCTCTCCAGTCCTGTGGCCTCCAGTGCTTCCAGCCCGTGCTGTAGGAAGTGTGCCACCAGGTGAGTCCTCCTTTCCCGCTGGTTCCGGATGTTGTACCTGTGTTGTGCCAGTCGGGTTCGGATGGAGTTACCTGTTTCCCCCACATAGGTCACCCCACACGTTTTGCACTGGATGCCATAGACAGCGTTACTGGTGTTTTCTGAGAGCGCCCTTTGCAACTGGAAGATTTCTTTGGTTTTGTTGTTTTGGATGGTAGTTTTTTGTTTGAAGTGTTTGGCTTTTGGTGTATTTGATCTGTTTTGTATCGGTTTTAGTTTGCTTTGGACTAAGTAATCCTGTAGGTTTTTGTTTTTTCTATATGCAGATATGATTTTGTGTTCCCTCAGGAGGTTTGTGTTTTCTAATATCGTGGTGAATGTAGACTTTAGTTTTTGGTTGGTTATTACGCTGAGTTGAGAATATGTTGTGATGAGGGGTGACGTTTCGACCTGCCTGGGTCTTCTTCAGGCGTTGTTATGGGGCACTCTGTCCCTGTTGGCCTGTTCTTATCTTGTTTTCAAAGGGGCGGTGAGTGTAGTTCCTCCCAGGGGGGTGGTTTGAATACTATTGTCTGTATTTCTTTTGTTTCTGTGTGAGTAGGTGCAGTTTCAGTGGGTGAATGGGTTTCTGCTTTCCTGCTGGGGATTATGTATGGGCCGTTAACCTCTCAATAGGCCATTAGGGTCTTTTGTTTTCCTTCCTGGTACGACTGGTGTGTGGGCTGTGCAAGTTTCAATTGGTTTTAGGTCTTCTTTTGTTTGTTGCCTGAGTGCTGGAACAGTGACTGTGAAGAGTTCCAGTCCCTGTAGGATCTGGCTAGTTAGGATAGGGGAACAAAGCTCTTTCTCCCAGATTTTCCCTAAGAAGGGACCATCTGGGACAAGGAGTGTTGCACTCTCCTTCCAACGACTGAAACCCTCCCAGTTTATTTTCTGATGTTCAGGCCTTGTGGAAAGGTAGTATGAAGTCTTTTGATCCACTCTGCTTCCTTTTTCTTTCTTTCCATCTCTGTCCAGTTGGGGTTGCTCTCCAGTCCTGTGGCCTCCAGTGCTTCCAGCCCGTGCTGTAGGAAGTGTGCCACCAGGTGAGTCCTCCTTTCCCGCTGGTTCCGGATGTTGTACCTGTGTTGTGCCAGTCGGGTTCGGATGGAGTTACCTGTTTCCCCCACATAGGTCACCCCACACGTTTTGCACTGGATGCCATAGACAGCGTTACTGGTGTTTTCTGAGAGCGCCCTTTGCAACTGGAAGATTTCTTTGGTTTTGTTGTTTTGGATGGTAGTTTTTTGTTTGAAGTGTTTGGCTTTTGGTGTATTTGATCTGTTTTGTATCGGTTTTAGTTTGCTTTGGACTAAGTAATCCTGTAGGTTTTTGTTTTTTCTATATGCAGATATGATTTTGTGTTCCCTCAGGAGGTTTGTGTTTTCTAATATCGTGGTGAATGTAGACTTTAGTTTTTGGTTGGTTATTACGCTGAGTTGAGAATATGTTGTGATGAGGGGTGACGTTTCGACCTGCCTGGGTCTTCTTCAGGCGTTGTTATGGGGCACTCTGTCCCTGTTGGCCTGTTCTTATCTTGTTTTCAAAGGGGCGG